>NW_027494613.1:0-248659 GCF_021521415.1 Bidens hawaiensis
AATGAAAAAAAAAAAAAAAAAAAAAAAAAAGAGAGAGATGAAGTGGTGAGGTGTTGTGACCTGTGAGTAGTATATAAAAAATTGATGATTTTCGAAACACAATTAAGCTTTAAAGGTATAAAAACCGATATACAACGCACTATAGACGTGGTATAGCTTAAGTAAGATATCGCATATCGTCTAAGGATTGAAAGGCCAACAATAATTGATGTCGGTCATTGTTCGATCAAAATCAAATAAGATGTATGGAGATGGACAAAGTGCAAAACAAACTAATAAATGTAAAAAAAGCGAGGCTATGAACTTTGCTTCTTGTTTACAAATCATGATAATCACCAATTTTCTTTACATGATTAGCCAAGAGATAATGTGCTTAATTGCACTAAATTGGAAGAATGGTAAATATTCACTTGCACAAATTGGAAGAATGGTAAATATTCACTTTCACCACATTGACAATTTTGAAAAGGTTGTTGACCTAAATGGTCAGTTACCAACTTACTATTTTGGAAGTTTTAACGACCTATGTTTCAAAAACTAAAAACTTTATATACACATGATTAAAACACTTAACACCCATTACATCTCTATGCATGATCAAAACACATAATTATTAAGAACATGGATATAAAAATCATTATGTTATAATATGATTAGGCTCAATCTTTGACCTTTGTTTTTCCTATACGTCATATTTTTATAATCATAGTGTTCATCATGCTTCGTTCGATGATATTCAAATTCATCCGATAAATAATAGTACCTTAGGATTAAGTATTTCATGTCGCGTTTAATTTGTTTTACAAATTATTATTGCTGAATTTTTTACAAGATAAAAGGCTCATGCTTTCAAAGGACGTAATCGTTCTAGTTATAGGATGCATGAAGTGGTGGGTATCAATTAAACATCATTAGGGGTTTTTTTCCATGAAGAATGCTTTTCAATGTTTTCTAAATGCTTGTTATTTGTGACCCATTAATACTAAAGGTGCTTTATGTTTTTATTTGAATATTGAAAGAGAACACTGCCACTAGAGATGGCCAAATCAGGTTTTTTATAGAACCGGTTTCGGATATGGTTAATAAAGTCAAAAACCGAGTGGGTCGGGTAGGAATCGGTCCCGGGTATGGTTGGGTTTTAACATATTTTTCCAGGGTTTTTATCGGGTTTTGGTGGGCCAGGGTTAGGTTTGGGTGCGATTATTTTGAGAAACAGCAAACTGATTCGTACTAGCGGGTTGGGTTCACTGGATTCAATTTCACGTTGGGACCGTAACCGGGTTTTTGCCCATCTCGATCTATCTACCACTATACTTTCAGGATCATCATTGATCAAACTAAAACGAAAAAGAATAATCATATGCTACTTGTTTCTAGTTTTGAAACTGAATATATATGAGTTGGGTCACTTGAGTTTTCTTAAATAGTTAAATAATATAGGATAAACACAAACTAAAAAGTAAACAAAATTTAATAATATCATAACTCTTTAAAGAACTACGGCATATGTTCTAAATTATATAATCGAAGTATATATTCACATGTCATGTCGATCAATTGCACAACTTTTCTAAATTAGATAAGAAATCCAATGTATAATATCACAATAAGTTGAATGTTCAACTTTATAGCTTACAAAATTTATGTTCGAATATAAGTTTGACGTCCGTAATACATTCTTTAAAAGGTAGAATATATGCCAAATGACTTCCCAAATCCACTCCATTAGAATAAAACGTTCGGTGGTTTGGATAAATACGATAGGATATTAATAATGGGCGACATCGGTTTAAAGTTATGACTTATAAGGCTTCTGTTTAGAAGAAGAAATTAATTGTATCGTGGTCGGTGGTTGACCCAGAAAATTTCTTATAATAGACATAAAATTTTTCAGTTGACTGTTGTTATATACTGAGCACATGGGTCGGTCAGATTTTACATTATAATAGTTTATTAAATTCTTTTTTTCACAGAGGACGCACCAACCTCGTATCAAAGGGTAGGCCCACTCATGGTCGTGGTCAAATGTTTCATTTGTGATGTGTTGGTAATTAGTTACTAATTTTATTGTTTTACAAACGCCATGGTTATTGAAGTAGATAATCATTGGTTTGAAAGTTATCTTAATCGACATGATTCGCATATCCTTAAAAGATAAACCAGCTCATCTTTAAACAAATGAGGCATAAGTTGTCTATCAAACAAAATTTGCACTCCAAAGAAAAAGAATCTTATGTATTGTCCCGGTCGATTTTCTAAGTTTGAAAGTAGAAGAGAATATAGGAAGTAATGAGAACCATTCTTCATGACGTGTGCGCAACTATATATATATCAAGAATAAAAGGATAGATCTAACTGGTTTAACTGTTTGATAAGTGGTTCATATTTTTTAGATTTTATATTTCATATATATACAAACAAAAGAAAAAACCCAATAATTAAAATTGTCCTATCAAAAGAATATTGACCCGTGTATTAGATCAGGAAAATCATAAAAGCGTTACGGTCTCCAAGATATATATTATTATAATTAAAAAGACAATTTTATAAGGGGGTTATGTGTTTCACCAAACCCAAATAGCTTTTAAATCGGGTTATAATATCTCATTTATATGTGAAACTCTTTTATCATCAAATACTAAGTATATTATTAACTTTTGTACAATAAATAAAATTAAATTACAAAATATTATATAAATATTATAAACGAATAATGGAAAATAACCTTCCGTATCCCCGTAACACTACATAATATATAAATTTGGTATCGACAAACAAGTCAGCCACAAAAAATAATTAACTACATGCAATGAGTGTTAAGGTCATATCATATAATCATATATTACCGGTCGAGTGCACCTCAGGGCTCAGGCTCGTCACTTTGTGTGTGGTTTGATTAATCACGGGCCCTATTCCACATCTATAGAGTAGCCCATTTCAAGCCCCACAGAGAAGGCTCATCTAATAATAGTCATATTTCAAGCCCCACAGCAATATCCAATAACAAGTCTTCTAAGCATTCGGTTCCCATAATAAGCTAAGATTTCAACAATATATTCTCCTAGTTGTAGCACCACCTCAACATCAAATACCAGAATAACATAGGGCTAGTTGAAGCTCCACCGAGCTTCAACTCATCTATAAAAACTGGTTTATCCTATATAGTATATATCAACTAGTATGCACAATCCATCAGTTCCATAAATAATCTGAGGACCATTAACACTCTCCTCATTTAGCAAAAGTTCCACATAAGAGATTTTATTAATCAAAATAACGGTCTTCAAGATCCAACGCACTATTCTCGGAACACACTCTGTGCTCCCACCATCACAGAACCCCTAACCTGTTTTAGAGCTTTGACCTGCTTGAATCACCTTGGCAACATGCTCAACCCCCTTGCAAATTAAACCTTCATTTGCCCTTTCGATTAAGCAAACTTGAATTTGTTTTAAGTTTTAAGTGATGGTCATACCTCCCTGTACTTCCACCATGTATACGACCCACATGCCAGACTTAGAGCATATGCAGGCTAGTCCCTTGTGCAAGGCCGATCAATATTAGAGGCCCATAAGTTATTAGTTTTCTTTTAATATATTTTATATATTATATCAATTTTATATAGTAAGTCACAAGCATTATCCTCCGTTACTGAGGATGTTGATCTTGATGAATTGCTGGATGTAAGTTGTATCGTACAATATCTATTTGTTAACTAGAATCTTCACTTATTATTATTATTATTATTATTTTTATTTACTTACATTTAACTGTACATCAGGACCATGAGCTACAAAAGTTACAAACAGATCGGTTTGCCACTTTTAAGGTTGTAATACGACTATTTGTATTTGAAATCATATGGATTTAATATGTGTTTATGCTTATATCTTTGTTTGCAAAAGAAAAAAACTGAAAAGAGTCACTGACCAAAAAAGGACACGAAGAGTACTGAGAGTCGAGAGATAACCGAAGGGGACTTTTTGGATGAAGTCATGGGTAGTGTGAAGGTTATGTTTCACTTCTACTATCGGGATTGAAGAGGTATGTACCCGCCTCAACATCGAGCGGGGCGGGTCAACCCACAAGATATATACAAGACATTAGAAATCAAAGATATTATCAGGGCACAAAGCCAAAACTTATGCGCACAGCGCATATCGCATATGCTCAAGCATCACATGCTTGCACATATCACATATGCTCAAGCATCACATATGCTCACGCATCACATATGCTCGCGCGTATCACATGCTCACGCATCATATATGCTTATGCATATCACATCGTGCGTGGCGCATCCGCGCGCGGCGCATATCACATGCTCGCGCATCATACATGCCCACCCATATCAAAGTTGCGCATGGCGCAGCTGCGCGTGGGGCATCCGCGCGTGACGCGTATTACATGCTTGTGCGTATCACATCTGCGCATGAAATATCTGCGCGTGAGAATGAAGAGAAGACCTCGCGCATCCTCAGGATGGGCGCATATCACACATGCACATAATCAACCTCGTCCTTATCCAAATCAGGATTAGGGCAACCTTGATTGTGCACGTCAGACAACCTTCCAGAAGGCATCTTTTTAAGGAATAAGGATATGCTGATGTTGACAGCTGTTAAATGAAAGGTGGACAGCTCAGCATGACTCATGGGTTACCACGTGATTATAACCAATGAAAAAGCACCAGGTGTCTCCAAGGACACGTGGCGCAAATCGATTGGAGGAGGCCAACAAAACCCTAATTTGGCCTCAGCTAAATCAGTGGAAACCCTAGCACTATAAATACAGCATCAACTCCACAAGGAAACATATACAAAAACACAGTCACACAATCATACAGAGTAACATACAGTATTCAGCTATTAAGCAATACTCTCCAGATTCCCTTACTCTCACATTATTATCTTCTCCTACATATACTTATTCTCACGCCGGAGGGTTACCCCAAAGAGGACCCCTATGTCCCTTTCTGAGGGGTAAGTTAACGGCGCTGTTCATTTTGTAGGTGGAAGAACCCAGATCCAGAAAAACCATCGGTGAAGAATCGTAACCACACCCGAGGAAAGTAGATCTGCTACCAGTGAGTAGATCCACGTTTCTTCATTGGCGCCATCCGCATGACTCACTGAGTTCATGTGCAAATCCCAGCGCGAGGAGCCCACTTCTCGGCGCTTTCAGTATTTTTACAAGCCCAAGATCCAAGACAATTGGTTCTCTTTTATTCCTCGCAGTCAGAAGGTGAAGTGCTCCACTGTTTCATTCAAGAGCCTTCATGACTGGTATGTACCCGCCTCAACATCGAGCGGGGCGGGTCAACCCACAAGATATATACAAGACATTAGAAATCAAAGATATTATCAAGGCACAAAGCCAAAACTTATGCGCACAGCGCATATCGCATATGCTCAAGCATCACATGCTTGCACATATCACATATGCTCAAGCATCACATATGCTCACGCATCACATATGCTCGCGCGTATCACATGCTCACGCATCATATATGCTTATGCATATCACATGGTGCGTGGCGCATCCGCGCGCGGCGCATATCACATGCTCGCGCATCATACATGCCCACCCATATCAAAGTTGCGCATGGCGCAGCTGCGCGTGGGGCATCCGCGCGTGACGCGTATTACATGCTTGTGCGTATCACATCTGCGCATGAAATATCTGCGCGTGAGAATGAAGAGAAGACCTCGCGCATCCTCAGGATGGGCGCATATCACACATGCACATAATCAACCTCGTCCTTATCCAAATCAGGATTAGGGCAACCTTGATTGTGCACGTCAGACAACCTTCCAGAAGGCATCTTTTTAAGGAATAAGGATATGCATGCTCACGCATCATATATGCTTATGCATATCACATCGTGCGTGGCGCATCCGCGCGCGGCGCATATCACATGCTCGCGCATCATACATGCCCACCCATATCAAAGTTGCGCATGGCGCAGCTGCGCGTGGGGCATCCGCGCGTGACGCTTATTACATGCTTGTGCGTATCACATCTGCGCATGAAATATCTGCGCGTGAGAATGAAGAGAAGACCTCGCGCATCCTCAGGATGGGCGCATATCACACATGCACATAATCAACCTAGTCCTTATCCAAATCAGGATTAGGGCAACCTTGATTGTGCACGTCAGACAACCTTCCAGAAGGCATCTTTTTAAGGAATAAGGATATGCTGATGTTGACAGCTGTTAAATGAAAGGTGGACAGCTCAGCATGACTCATGGGTTACCACGTGATTATAACCAATGAAAAAGCACCAGGTGTCTCCAAGGACACGTGGCGCAAATCGATTGGAGGAGGCCAACAAAACCCTAATTTGGCCTCAGCTAAATCAGTGGAAACCCTAGCACTATAAATACAGCATCAACTCCACAAGGAAACATATACAAAAACACAGTCACACAATCATACAGAGTAACATACAGTATTCAGCTATTAAGCAATACTCTCCAGATTCCCTTACTCTCACATTATTATCTTCTCCTACATATACTTATTCTCACGCCGGAGGGTTACCCCAAAGAGGACCCCTATGTCCCTTTCTGAGGGGTAAGTTAACGGCGCTGTTCATTTTGTAGGTGGAAGAACCCAGATCCAGAAAAACCATCGGTGAAAAATCGTAACCACACCCGAGGAAAGTAGATCTGCTACCAGTGAGTAGATCCACGTTTCTTCATTGGCGCCATCCGCATGACTCACTGAGTTCATGTGCAAATCCCAGCGCGAGGAGCCCACTTCTCGGCGCTTTCAGTATTTTTACAAGCCCAAGATCCAAGACAATTGGTTCTCTTTTATTCCTCGCAGTCAGAAGGTGAAGTGCTCCACTGTTTCATTCAAGAGCCTTCATGACTGGTATGTACCCGCCTCAACATCGAGCGGGGCGGGTCAACCCACAAGATATATACAAGACATTAGAAATCAAAGATATTATCAAGGCACAAAGCCAAAACTTATGCGCACAGCGCATATCGCATATGCTCAAGCATCACATGCTTGCACATATCACATATGCTCAAGCATCACATATGCTCACGCATCACATATGCTCGCGCGTATCACATGCTCACGCATCATATATGCTTATGCATATCACATGGTGCGTGGCGCATCCGCGCGCGGCGCATATCACATGCTCGCGCATCATACATGCCCACCCATATCAAAGTTGCGCATGGCGCAGCTGCGCGTGGGGCATCCGCGCGTGACGCTTATTACATGCTTGTGCGTATCACATCTGCGCATGAAATATCTGCGCGTGAGAATGAAGAGAAGACCTCGCGCATCCTCAGGATGGGCGCATATCACACATGCACATAATCAACCTCGTCCTTATCCAAATCAGGATTAGGGCAACCTTGATTGTGCACGTCAGACAACCTTCCAGAAGGCATCTTTTTAAGGAATAAGGATATGCATGCTCACGCATCATATATGCTTATGCATATCACATCGTGCGTGGCGCATCCGCGCGCGGCGCATATCACATGCTCGCGCATCATACATGCCCACCCATATCAAAGTTGCGCATGGCGCAGCTGCGCGTGGGGCATCCGCGCGTGACGCTTATTACATGCTTGTGCGTATCACATCTGCGCATGAAATATCTGCGCGTGAGAATGAAGAGAAGACCTCGCGCATCCTCAGGATGGGCGCATATCACACATGCACATAATCAACCTCGTCCTTATCCAAATCAGGATTAGGGCAACCTTGATTGTGCACGTCAGACAACCTTCCAGAAGGCATCTTTTTAAGGAATAAGGATATGCTGATGTTGACAGCTGTTAAATGAAAGGTGGACAGCTCAGCATGACTCATGGGTTACCACGTGATTATAACCAATGAAAAAGCACCAGGTGTCTCCAAGGACACGTGGCGCAAATCGATTGGAGGAGGCCAACAAAACCCTAATTTGGCCTCAGCTAAATCAGTGGAAACCCTAGCACTATAAATACAGCATCAACTCCATAAGGAAACAGATACAAAAACACAGTCACACAATCATACAGAGTAACATACAGTATTCAGCTATTAAGCAATACTCTCCAGATTCCCTTACTCTCACATTATTATCTTCTCCTACATATACTTATTCTCACGCCGGAGGGTTACCCCAAAGAGGACCCCTCTGTCCCTTTCTGAGGGGTAAGTTAACGGCGCTGTTCATTTTGTAGGTGGAAGAACCCAGATCCAGAAAAACCATCGGTGAAGAATCGTAACCACACCCGAGGAAAGTAGATCTGCTACCAGTGAGTAGATCCACGTTTCTTCATTGGCGCCACCCGTGGGACCCACAAGATATATACAAGAACCTCTCAGACCAGTCATGAAGGCTCTTGAATGAAACAGTGGAGCACTTCACCTTCTGACTGCGAGGAATAAAAGAGAACCAATTGTCTTGGATCTTGGGCTTGTAAAACTACTGAAAGCGCCGAGGAGTGGGCTCCTCGCGCTGGGATTTGCACATGAACTCAAAGTGAGTCATGCGCACGAGTCCAAACGGATGGACTTGGGATATATGAATCCCATAGAACTTCAGCAGTGCACCCACAAACCTTGTCATCGGGAGGCGAAGGTTGCAGTGGGTGAAAAAATGGCTATATAGGGATATATAGCCGGCAGGCGGGTCCGCCGCCGTTTGCCCGGCCCCAGGCAACATGCAGCCAAACAGGGTGGGAAAGCCCTGAGAGGCGATAAGGCTGTCAAGATCAGCCTGCCTCAATTTGCAGGGGATTTCATTCCACCTCCTCACCACCTTGGTCCTCCTTACCTCCTCCGATGAGCCCTCAGCAGCCTTCTTCCCCTTGCCTTTCTTCTTCAACGTCAACATCACTACGGATTTAACGCGGCGTCTTCGGGAGACGATTGAGGTGATCGACGGGTTTGAGGAGTCCGAACTATCAGACATACAACTGTAAAATCGAACAAGGGAAACTTCTGAAGAACAGATATTTGGGAAGCAGAACAAAGATAATCAGAAGACAAAGAAAGAAAAGCTCAGAAGAATAAACAAGAAGATGAAGGATAAAAAAACTCTAAGGGCTGGCTTTTATAGGCCTAGGAGAGAGAAATTTTGGTGCTGAACGGACTTCACGCGCCCCCACTCGCAGGTCTTGGCCAATGCGAGCGTCACACGTGTCCCTGACACTGTGTGAGGACACATGAAAGGAAACTATACGGCTGCTGCCAGGTTTCACGCGCCCCCACTCGCAGGTGCAAACCAATGCGAGCGCGACACGTGTTCCAGACAGCTGTGCGAGGGGACATGAAAGACAACTGTAGCACCTCGAGCACACGAAACGTCTGACACGTTTCAGGCGCACGTCACCACCAACCAACCACGTGTCTGGACCCTTCGTTTCAACCAAATGGATAGAACTTCGCGCAACGATGGAAACAACCAAGAAAACGACAAAACCCCATTAAAAGACCAAATCAGTAAGTCTAATATCTATCTTACCGCACTCGCGCGAGATAAGACACACATTAGACTGGGGGGGCTTGAAGAGGTATGTACCCGCCTCAACATCGAGCGGGGCGGGTCAACCCACAAGATATATACAAGACATTAGAAATCAAAGATATTATCAAGGCACAAAGCCAAAACTTATGCGCACAGCGCATATCGCATATGCTCAAGCATCACATGCTTGCACATATCACATATGCTCAAGCATCACATATGCTCACGCATCACATATGCTCGCGCGTATCACATGCTCACGCATCATATATGCTTATGCATATCACATGGTGCGTGGCGCATCCGCGCGCGGCGCATATCACATGCTCGCGCATCATACATGCCCACCCATATCAAAGTTGCGCATGGCGCAGCTGCGCGTGGGGCATCCGCGCGTGACGCGTATTACATGCTTGTGCGTATCACATCTGCGCATGAAATATCTGCGCGTGAGAATGAAGAGAAGACCTCGCGCATCCTCAGGATGGGCGCATATCACACATGCACAAAATCAACCTCGTCCTTATCCAAATCAGGATTAGGGAAACCTTGATTGTGCACGTCAGACAACCTTCCAGAAGGCATCTTTTTAAGGAATAAGGATATGCTGATGTTGACAGCTGTTAAATGAAAGGTGGACAGCTCAGCATGACTCATGGGTTACCACGTGATTATAACCAATGAAAAAGCACCAGGTGTCTCCAAGGACACGTGGCGCAAATCGATTGGAGGAGGCCAACAAAACCCTAATTTGGCCTCAGCTAAATCAGTGGAAACCCTAGCACTATAAATACAGCATCAACTCCACAAGGAAACATATACAAAAACACAGTCACACAATCATACAGAGTAACATACAGTATTCAGCTATTAAGCAATACTCTCCAGATTCCCTTACTCTCACATTATTATCTTCTCCTACATATACTTATTCTCACGCCGGAGGGTTACCCCAAAGAGGACCCCTCTGTCCCTTTCTGAGGGGTAAGTTAACGGCGCTGTTCATTTTGTAGGTGGAAGAACCCAGATCCAGAAAAACCATCGGTGAAGAATCGTAACCACACCCGAGGAAAGTAGATCTGCGAACTGACCATAGTCAAGTTCTTCCTCCTCAATGGAGTCTTCTATCACGACGGTGTCAGGAGCAGATTCTTTCGCCGCGCCAGAGCCGCTGGCAGGGGCAACATCCCCCGCGCCACCATCATCGCCACCAGCCCTCTCGCATTCATCGAGCAACTTCTTTAGCGCGCCGAGGTCGGGCTGGTCAGCAAGCGCAGCTATCTGCAAATCATTAGAAAAGTATTGAGTACAAAACACTTGGAAAATTAATCAAGAAAAACTCATTAAGGTCAAGGTACCTGCACAAGGATGGGGATGGGAGTATTCATATACTTCTCCCCCACCGCGGCCATGTCCGCGCAGGTCGCGTCGCTCTTGTAAGGGTACTCGGATGGGTTCTTCTTCAACATACCATATTCATAGCCATCCGTAAACCCTTCAGCTCGACCCACCAAGCGCGCGGCAGCATTGCAGTCCATCACGAGGGCCTGAAACTCGGCAGAATATTTCATCGCCAAAGCGCAACGAGTCATGCCCTGTGACACCAGCCATTGGCGATCCTGCGCGAGGCCAGCAACAGACGTCTCGAGGGCAGGAACCTGGGAGTTTAATAACTCAACAGTTTCCTTGGTCTTTTTTAGCTCCTCTTTATCAGACGCTGTTGCCGCCAAAATTTTTTCTTTCTCCGCCTGCGCAGCATCAAGTGCTTCCTGGCTAGACGCTGCCGTCGCCAAGGCCTCATCTCTATCGACCTGCGCGGCCGCCAACTCCTTCTTCAGGCGCGCAACCTCACTCTCCAGTGATGATTTCTCAGTGATACTCTGGACGATAGCTTGGTCACGCGCCTCCGCCTCCAGTTCCAAGTCCCGCACTCTACGCTCGTACTTGGCAACTTCGGCCTCCGCCACCTGCTGCTTCTTCCGCGCAGCTTGGAGCTCATGCCCGCGCTTAATAAAGGCGGTGTTGGCACTTGCTCGGTTTTCGCTGAGCTCCGCCTGGAGTTTCTCAGCTCGTGCGCGAGCATCAGAAAGGTTCCAGGCAGCCACCTTAGCCTCTTGCTGGGCTTCCACAAGAGCATCGCGTACTTTAATATAATCACGATGAAGCTCTTGGGAGGCAGCAAAGAAAGCCGACCCAGCGAAAATGTGATCGTTGAGCAAGTCAGCGCGGGTGCGCCCCTCCTGATACCTCCTTTCAGTAGGAGGCACGGCATGAGCCCAGAAGTCCTCGCATACACCCATGGATTGGAAGGAACTGTCTTCGTTAATATTCCATCTCGGGCGGTAAACGTGGTCACCTTCCTGCAAAACACAAGAAATGTTCTAAGTCATAAAAACATACTTATATGGAAGTACGCGCAGCGGAGCAACAAATTAAAACATACCTGCGGGGATGAAGCAGAAAAGTCAGCGCCAGCCTCACCAGAAATATGTGCTGCGAAGTCTTGTGGCATCGCAGGGCTGGCACGGACTCCGAAGGAGTCTTCAGCTTGAGCTCCCTCATCCTCCTCATCTTCTTCAATCGGCCTCTTCTCCTGCGACCTGGAGGGCTCCAAACCAGTCTCGCGGAGAGGGCTGCGCGTAGGAGGAGGCGAGGGAGGTCTCGACGCCGCCAGTTCGGCGCACAATACGGCTTCCTGCTCCTTTGTAATCCCAATAAGGGGAGACTCAGCACTAGCAGGAGCAGGAGCAGAACCAGCGGCGCCGGCAACGGCGCCACGAGTGTCACCAGCAGCTTGTACGCCAGCTACAACTCCTATGAACAAATCAACAACAAAAAATGGTTTATGACTTGATCAAAACAAAAAATTCAGAAGACAAATGCGCAAACATACCTTGGCGCAATTCTGTTCGCGCGGCGAACATCGCCATAAAGTTCATTCTACCCTTTTCTGAGGGTAGAACAGGGGACTTCGAAGCAGCCCCCGGCGCAGCCTCAGCACCTTGTTGCGCCTGCGGCTGATCTGCTATCGTCGCCGGTCCTGCAAACATTCAAATGCGAAAAGATTTAATAATAATTCAATCAGAATCGCCCTCATTGAACCATTATGGGTAAGCAAAGTATACCTTTCGCAGGCGCGACACTGCTTCTCTCTTCAGCCGCGCGAAGGGAGGAGGTCACGCCACCATACCTCAAGTGGACAGGAGGTCTGCCCACTTTCACAGGCAGGGAAGCTAAAGAAACCTTGGTGGTAAACACTTGGGTTTCCTCAGGTCCCTTCGTTTGAGCATGGGGATGAGCGACAGGGGTGTCATCTTTCTTCTGTTTCTTACTGCCCCCTGCGCCAGATTTCCCCTTAGCTTTGCGCTTTAGTAGGGGCGCCTCCTCTTCCTCCTCCTCCTCTTCCGCGAGCTCCAGCTCGTAGTTTTCGAGCGCATCTGCAAATACAAGCAACAGAACTGTTAATAAACTTTGGTATTCTAAAGGAATAAGCATAAATGCGAAGGCTTACCAGGCGCGTCGCTATCAAAGTCAAATTCCAGATCCACAGGGATGAACATGTCATCGAAGCGATCTGGGAAACCAACCTCCCCAGCGCCAAGCGCGACGGAGCCACCCTCCACTTGATCATCATAAGCGGCGTGGATATAATCCTTGGTGACTGCACAAAAACAAGTCAAGTGATATCAGCAAAAAGAATTATGTTCGCGCAGAAAAAGAAATAAAGCAATGAAATAAACTTACACAACCCGTCGACTTGGATAACGGGCTCAAGCGCGCTGTCCGCCCACCTCTTGCTCATACCAACCCCCACCAGCGCCTCCTCACAAATGCTCTTGGCGGGGGATGGTTCAGTGGTCAGCTTATTAACCCAGGCGCCAGTTGGGTTCTTGAGGACACCCACATCCGCAGGCGCAGAAGAGATAGAGCGCATGGTCATACGGATGGGGATCACACCAGCCCTTATGTAAAAGAACCTCTCTGACCAGTCATGAAGGCTCTTGAATGAAACAGTGGAGCACTTCACCTTCTGACTGCGAGGAATAAAAGAGAACCAATTGTCTTGGATCTTGGGCTTGTAAAAATACTGAAAGCGCCGAGGAGTGGGCTCCTCGCGCTGGGATTTGCACATGAACTCAAAGTGAGTCATGCGCACGAGTCCAAACGGATGGACTTGGGATATATGAATCCCATAGAACTTCAGCAGTGCACCCACAAACCTTGTCATCGGGAGGCGAAGGTTGCAGTGGGTGAAAAAATGGCTATATAGGGATATATAGCCGGCAGGCGGGTCCGCCGCCGTTTGCCCGGCCCCAGGCAACATGCAGCCAAACAGGGTGGAAAAGCCCTGAGAGGCGATAAGGCTGTCAAGATCAGCCTGCCTCAATTTGCAGGGGATTTCATTCCACCTCCTCACCACCTTGGTCCTCCTTACCTCCTCCGATGAGCCCTCAGCAGCCTTCTTCCCCTTGCCTTTCTTCTTCAACGTCGACATCACTACGGATTTAACGCGGCGTCTTCGGGAGACGATTGAGGTGATCGACGGGTTTGAGGAGTCCGAACTATCAGACATACAACTGTAAAATCGAACAAGGGAAACTTCTGAAGAACAGATATTTGGGAAGCAGAACAAAGATAATCAGAAGACAAAGAAAGAAAAGCTCAGAAGAATAAACAAGAAGATGAAGGATAAAAAAACTCTAAGGGCTGGCTTTTATAGGCCTAGGAGAGAGAAATTTTGGTGCTGAACGGACTTCACGCGCCCCCACTCGCAGGTCTTGGCCAATGCGAGCGTCACACGTGTCCCTGACACTGTGTGAGGAGACATGAAAGGAAACTATACGGTTGCTGCCAGAGTTCACGCGCCCCCACTCGCAGGTGCAAACCAATGCGAGCGCGACACGTGTTCCAGACAGCTGTGCGAGGGGACATGAAAGACAACTGTAGCACCTCGAGCACACGAAACGTCTGACACGTTTCAGGCGCACGTCACCACCAACCAACCACGTGTCTGTACCCTTCGTTTCAACCAAACGGATAGAACTTCGCGCAACGATGGAAACAACCAAGAAAACGACAAAACCCCATTAAAAGACCAAATCAGAAAGTCTAATATCTATCTTACCGCGCTCGCGCGAGATAAGACACACATTAGACTGGGAGGGCTTGAAGAGGTATGTACTCGCCTCAACATCGAGCGGGGCGGGTCAACCCACAAGATATATACAAGACATTAGAAATCAAAGATATTATCAAGGCACAAAGCCAAAACTTATGCGCACAGCGCATATCGCATATGCTCAAGCATCACATGCTTGCACATATCACATATGCTCAAGCATCACATATGCTCACGCATCACATATGCTCGCGTGTATCACATGCTCACGCATCATATATGCTTATGCATATCACATCGTGCGTGGCGCATCCGCGCGCGGCGCATATCACATGCTCGCGCATCATACATGCCCACCTATATCAAAGTTGCGCATGGCGCAGCTGCGCGTGGGGCATCCGCTTGTGACGCGTATTACATGCTTGTGCGTATCACATCTGCGCATGAAATATCTGCGCGTGAGAATGAAGAGAAGACCTCGCGCATCCTCAGGATGGGCGCATATCACACATGCACATAATCAACCTCGTCCTTATCCAAATCAGGATTAGGGCAACCTTGATTGTGCACGTCAGACAACCTTCCAGAAGGCATCTTTTTAAGGAATAAGGATATGCTGATGTTGACAGCTGTTAAATGAAAGGTGGACAGCTCAGCATGACTCATGGGTTACCACGTGATTATAACCAATGAAAAAGCACCAGGTGTCTCCAAGGACACGTGGCGCAAATCGATTGGAGGAGGCCAACAAAACCCTAATTTGGCCTCAGCTAAATCAGTGGAAACCCTAGCACTATAAATACAGCATCAACTCCACAAGGAAACATATACAAAAACACAGTCACACAATCATACAGAGTAACATACAGTATTCAGCTATTAAGCAATACTCTCCAGATTCCCTTACTCTCACATTATTATCTTCTCCTACATATACTTATTCTCACGCCGGAGGGTTACCCCAAAGAGGACCCCTCTGTCCCTTTCTGAGGGGTAAGTTAACGGCGCTGTTCATTTTGTAGGTGGAAGAACCCAGATCCAGAAAAACCATCGGTGAAGAATCGTAACCACACCCGAGGAAAGTAGATCTGCTACCAGTGAGTAGATCCACGTTTCTTCAGGGATCGCTGCAAGTAAGTGTTTTTCTTATGTGATAAACTTACGCGTTTACAGTAATAAAAATTTCTACTTTATGTTTTCTTTCTTAATAACAATGTTGATTTCTATTGTAGGATAATGGACAAGCATTTGAAGTCTCTTGCAACGAAACATCTCTAAGTTCATTAAAATAGATGAGAAGAAAAAAGAATATGATGAAAGTAGACGTAGGACGGTTACTTCATTGGCGCCATCCGTGCATAAAAGCTAGAACTTATTCTTTTACAGTTTTTTCAAACTTCTGGAAAGATGGTTAATGTTACTCCGTTGCCAAGACCAACGAGTGACCAAGAAACCCCGGTAACCACAACCCCAGCTACTGTGGGGAACACCGGCGAGTACACAATATTTACGAACACTACCCCGGTTACCCAAGCCGGGGCAAGTGCAGTAAATTTTACGAACACTACCCCGGTTACCCAAGCCGGGGCAAGTCCAGTAAACAATCATCCCCTGGGATTCATTGATACCCATGTGGAAAGACAACAGACGAGGCTCCCCCACCAAACACTTGAACAAGTTAAAGCGTGGGCGGAAGCACGTCAGAGGGAATTCCAAGCTGAGTTGGATGAACGCTTGCGTTCACTCCAACAGGCTGACGAATTCGGAAGCACTCGACAACAGCTCAACATGAGCAGTGAGTGCGAGTACTCGGACGATGATCAGGAGGAATCCGACACCGACGCAAACCCTCGCCATAGGGCAAAAGGGAAGCGTAAGGAAACGGACTTTCAACCGAGAAGGAATTTCGGAAAAACCTTCAAACCAAGGAACGTGGGAGGAAACCCACGTGACTTCTCCAAAACCTTTAGACCAACTGCTGCAAATGCGGGAACGTCCAAGTTTGCAAGGGACATTGCGGAAGCAATCGCCCCTAGAAGTGCCAAACAGATGTCCAACATCGGCACTTATGATGGTATATCTGACCTAGACGATCATTTGAACAGATTCATAGCGGGGGCAACCGTCAGCAATTAGACGGAACCCACGTGGTGTTACATGTTCCAAATGACGCTTGTTGGGGCAGCCAGAGCGTGGTTCGACCGTCTACCCGTCCACCACATCTACGATTGGGCAGACTTCCAACAGAAGTTCAGCCAACACTTCAGTCAACAAAGAAAGTACACTGAAGAGCAACGGACGATCCTCAACTGCATCCGAGAGGAAGATGAATCTTTGCTAGACTTCATCACTCGCTTCAACTCAAAGAAGCTGAGTCTGGGCGCTATTAGCGAAGATCTTGTTCGCGCTGCTTTCATCCAGGGCGCGAAAGATCCAGAGCTCATCCGCACCTTAACGGGTAAAGACGGCATGCCATCCACATGGGATGCCATCATGACGGCGGCCAAGCGCTTTGCCGAAACGGAAAAGCAACTGGGTAGAGATCTTCCCCAGAGCACAAACCTCTACACCCAGAAAACAAGAGAAAACAACGTCCTTACCGCCCGACTAAACAAAAAGAGGAAGCTAGGTATTTGGCAGTCAAGGGTAAACTTTGACACCTCATCCGGCTCGCACCCTCGGTTAGGCGGAAAGGACAACATACAGTCGTCGAACCGGAACTCCAGATGGACGCCACTCACCAAAAGCGTCACCGAGATATTCGCCACTGAGAGGCTCCCATGGCTAGAGGCTCCAATTATCCGACAGCGTCCAAACGCTGATCAAAGCAAATTCTGTGATTTCCACAGGACAAGAGGCCACACCACCGAGTAATGCTTAGACTTGAAGGACATCGTCGAAGCATTTGTCAGAGATGGGACGCTCACGCACCTCGTGGCGTAATGAACGCTGAGCAGGCTAATGCGTGTAGAACCCCAGTTGGGGAAAACACGAATAAAACTGCAGCTTCAATGTTGGAGACTACATACTGCGTAAACAACGAGATTCCGAACCAAGTGCATATCAGCTCGAAAGGCTCGATGACACTCCCATCCCAAGAACATGGAAGGGAGCTCAATTACACAGGCTTCATGTAGATCAATTCCAAACTTGTAAAGAAAAGGCCCAGAGCCACTTCTAATGGAAATGATTCTCCTTATCACATTAACGCTGATGATCTTACATTTATACTTATGAACTTTCCACACTGATATGCCGGTATTCACCGCATATATAAGTGTAAAAAGGAGGTCATTACGTGTGGACGGCGGCAAAACCCGCATAAACACAAAAACGGCAAAAATTTCTAAGGAAAAGATGGGAAACACCTTCACGCAGGTCAGTTATGGGTAAAGTTTGGTCATCCCACTAAATGAAAGTGACGGTCCTACCCGCACAATCATGATAAAGGAAACTGAACGTTAACCTATTGACAACCGCTCGTCGAACGGTTAACTTATTCAAAACACTCATGCCGGTTTTCACAGCATAAATAAGTGGGGAAATAAGTCGTTGCGTGTGGACGGCGGCAAAACCCGCATAAGCACAAAAAACGATAAAAATTTCTAACAGATAAGGACAACCTTCACGCAGGTCAGTTATAGGTGACGTTCGGTCATCCCACTAAATGAAAGTGCCGGTCCTACCCGCACAATCATGATAGAGGAAACTGAACATTAACCTATTGACAACCGCCCGTCGAAAGGTTTAACTTATTCAAAACACTGATGCCGGTTTTCACCGCATAAATGTAAAAAGAAGTCGTTGCGTGTAAAAGGCGGCAAAACCCACATAAACACAAAACGGCAAACCTTCACGCAGGTCAGTTATAGGTAAAGATTGGTCATCCCACTAAATGAAAGTGACGGTCCTACCCGCACAATCATGATAGAGGAAACTGCACTAACCTATTGACTACCGCGCGTCGAACGGTTAACTTATTCAAAACACTTGGAAAATTGCTAAGTTAAACTAAAGTATGCACGAGCGAATCATATATTGTTTATGCGGCAAAACAAGTGCCAAATTAACCTATAATATGCATGAGCAAGTCATATAACGTTAATAAAGCAAGTCATCCAGTGAAAATGGCGGTTCTACCCGCACAAACATTTATATTTCATAAAAAATTCAAACATTACAAGAATGGCCGGGTATCTACCCGTCTACAGAAATATAAATCTATCCTAACGGTGGGAAGGGATCTCAAGGTTCAAACTTCAGGACCACTCCCTCTAAAACCACTTGTACCCACTCCATCAGTTGGCTGTGGCGGTTCAAGGAAAGTCTTGAGAATGGTTAGCACATCATCAGCAGCAGCAATTTCGTTCACCTTCTCCACCACCGGATGCGGGAAGGCAGCATACTGGTTCACTGCTTGGCATAGGCAACTTCAGTGTCCACGTTGTAAAGAGGGAAGTTGGAAGGCGGGATGCCCTTCTCAACAAACTCCAGACCAAGCAAGAACCCAGCCTTTTCCACATCCTCATGGGAAGCGTTGAGGGCTGCGCTCATGGCATCGTCGTAAGATGTGTCCGTGAAGATCCGATGCACAACCTACAAAACAAAAATACAAGTATCAAAACCTTTTCTAAGCACAAGAAAAGCGTAAAGATATTATGAAGCTACGCATACCTGCGACAACGCTTCTCGTAGAAGCCATTCCTTGGTAATCAGAGCTTCTTGGAGGGCAGCCTGAGCTAGGTCACGGGCGCGTTCGGCTTCATTCTTGTTAAGGTTGGCAAGCAACACTTCCTTAGCAGCAGCCTCTTCAACGCCCTTCAGCTTACGCTCAGTATGGTCAAGCATACCCCTCTGATCTAAGATCTCTTGAAGCTTCTTGGCGTCTTCCATAGCCAAAGCATCATGAGCCTGCTGAAGCCTCTCTAGTTTGGCTTTAAGCTCCTCATTTTCGGCGCGCAGAGGTTCAGCAACGGCTTCAGCCTTGGTGGCCCTCTCGCTTGCGTTCCGCGCAGTTTCCTTTGCCAACCGAAGCTGTTCGTTAACAGCTTGGGTAGCCTTGGAACGGGCCTCGAGCCGGGCCTGCACTTCAACCTCGAGGGCCTTGAAGGCCTTTTCCTTCTCCGCAGCAATTGCGGAAAGTCTCCTGTTCTCCTCCCGGATAGCCCGCGCCTGAGCCACTTCTTGGATACGCGCAGCCTTTAACTTGTCGTTTTCACGACAAAGCAACTCGACGCGCGGCTGCATTCAGGCAAGGAGAATCCGAAGCTCATTTGTCAGCCTACCCTCCTGGTAGCTAGACGTGGCTTCCCCCAACGCGCCACTTGGGGCCGCGTGACGCGCCCACTTGACGCAGTCCACAGCCGTCCGAAGGGTTGTTCCCCGGCGGATGTTCCACCGTGGAACATACACCTCATTCGAATCCGACACTGCAAAAACAAAAAGCAGTTAGGAAAAGATGATAAAAATATAAAAAGGCCAAAATAACCCTACGCACCTGTAGGGTCGACAACAGGCCGGTAGCCGCCGAACCCATCACCCGAACCTAACGGATATCCATCCAAGAGGTCAGGCAGATGGGAAGGAGGCAGAGATTGGCAAGAAGCCCCAAACATACCTGCTGAACCAGCCTGGGACGAGGTAGTCGCCGGTGCCGGAGGCACGGTTGAAGCCGCCGCGGTAGAGGCCATCGGTGGTGAACTCACCGGAGGTGAACTCACAACCGTGGCCGCCGCTGCGGAGCCTGCAGAAACACTCACCGCCGGCTCAGTGAAAGATTCCGTGAATATGGCACTGACAGCAGGCGGAGCTGACGTCACAGTTGGAACAGTTGCCTCAACGGGATGAGCAACTGAACCAATGCTGCAAACAGGCGCAGCCGCCTGGGTCATCGCCTCGGGTAGGTTGACCAAACCTACCGTCATGGGTCGAGAGACGCTCCTCCCCGCTCCACTCTGGAATGCGGTAGCATCCACGCCTGCATGAAGACAAGATATTAAAAAAAAATGGCGGAAAGAATTGCGGGTAAGATTAATTTACACTTACGAGTTTTCTTGAGCTTGAAGGTTCGAACAGGCGGGGACGAACCCGATGGAGCCGGCCTCTTCACGCAGGTCACAGTCGTTGTACTGGGCGGATCGGAGGTGACAGCTGTCTCAACCTCCGGGACAGTTGTCTCACCACCACCAGGGTTCCCCGCCACCTCCTCACTTTCGGTCCCCGAGTCAGACCGGTTCCCCTGATCGGCGGAGGCAACCTTCGCCTTGCCCTTCGCGCCAGCAGCTTTCTTCTTCCTCACGAAGAAGGACCATCTGCGGATTCCTCATCAAAAGATGACAAAATTAGAGAAACTCCAGCAGAGGTTTGAGCATGAAGAGGGCGAGGGTTAATGAAACCCTTACCTGGCAGCGTGGCGCTCAGAATTTCGTGGCCCGGCGGATAGACCTCCACGAACCTATCCGCCGTTTGCTCCAAGATGGGCAACTCGTTCTCGTCGAGAGCACGAGTACCCAGCCGAGCGGGACCACCGCTCTCACGCGGTTAGAGAAGCGACTGCAAATTGTTCCCCTCTGAAAATAAACAGGAATCAGTTAGAAGAAAAACCCTAAATCAGCAAAAAGATATGAAGCATACCGTAAGGGATAGAGTTCAAACCGTATTCGAGGACGATGGGAATCTGTGGCGCCTCTGCCCCAGCATCCTTCCATATCCGGCTCATCCCGAGCATCACCATCCCAGACTCCGCAAAGCGGTAAACCGTAGTCTGGATCCGGGAAATCTTGGTAAACCATTCCGCCTCCTGGTAGTTGGAGGCGTGAAGGTTCGGAAGTGCTCTCCCGTTTTTGAATGTCATCGCAATGGGGACGACACGGGCAGAGATGTAGAAGAACTCCCGCTTCCAAGACCGAAGACTGCGCTCGGTAGCACAGATCTTCAAACCCTTGATCCGAGTTATCAAGGTGTACCAGCCCTGGATGCACCTCCAGGAGTAGAAGGTCATCAGGCGGTCGACGCGGGGCTCAACGCCCAGAATGTGGCACACCCATTCAAAGTGGCGAACCTTTGCGATCGCCATCGGGTGCACCTCCGTCAAGTGTACACCGTGTTTCTCCAAAACACTGTACACAAACTTCGTCAATGGGAACCTCAGATTCCCATAGACGAAGAATGCAGCATACACCCCTATCTTACCCTTGGGGGCATCATACACCGTCTGGTGAGACTCAGGAAACTCAGGCTCGAAAGGCTCGAGCATGAACTTCTTGACGATGTACTGGTACAGGTCGACGGAAAGAGCACACTGGCACTCGCCAGCAGTAATCTTATCATCCTTATCAGACGCGGACATCGGATTCTCGGTGTATACTTCGGACTCCTCGGCAATAGCCTCAGGATCACGAATGGAAGACATTTTTTGGAGGATAGAAAGAAGAACGATTTCAGGAGAATGCTCGAAAAAAGTAGAGTATTCGCCGGAAATCGCTTAGAAGATGAAGTGAAACTGTGAATTGAGATGCATCCTCTCCTCCCTTTATATACTCAACGCAATGAATGCGATGAATTTAATGCGGGAGAGACAGAAAAACGCAGGTGCAATGAAACTATGACACGTGGAAAAAGCAAGCTGGCAACAGCTGTTAACAGGACGCAAGCCGTAAACTTCGCGGCCACGCGCCCGAAAACTCGCGCCCACGCGCCTGAAAAAACGTCTGGAATGACCATATACTGTCACGTCGCCATAACTTCATGCACGTCCTGAAACTGTCAGAAGAAACCGTCAGACCACGCTGACGTCCCTTCAACAGTTGGACTGTTCTTATCCTTTCACCAACTCTTCGAATTTCAAAAAGATTCAAAAAGATTCAAAAAGATTCAAAAGTAAGCGGGACCATACCCTTAACTTGGCAACCAAGTAACTATAAGACAGGTGCGGGTACAGTGTCAAGGCAAAACCCTTCACATACTTAGCACCTGCAGGGAATTGAAGCCAAGAATACCTCGACAACCAAGTAACTATAAGACGGGTGCGGGTACAGTATCAAGGCAAAACCCTTCACATACTTAGCACCCGCAGGGAATTGAAGCCAGGAATACCTTGGAAGTAACTATAAGACGAGTGCGAGTACATTGTTAAGGCGAAACCCTTCACATACTTAGCACTCCGCAGGGAATTGAAACCAAGAAGGATCTTCTGGGCCATGCTTGCGGAAAGGGATATAACATCCCCGCATAGCGGGAACGTTGAGAACTAGATTGTTGGAAGCTCCAAGATGGAATTGGTTGTTTAACATAATTGATCACTATGTTTAAAACTACCAAAACCCCGTGGAGAATCTACACAAGTGAAACTCAACGCTCCCGACTTGCGAGGAGGTTACACACCTACCCGCATCATACCCAAAGATCAAGCAGAACAGTGGGAAATTCTGCACGTGACATTAGGACTTCCGCGGGAAGAATCCCCATGGAAAACCTTAAAACTAAACCCTTTTCAAAACCCTTTGCTTAAGTCCAAAAGTTCACCTCACTTATTAACAATTCATGAGAAGAACATTGGATTGGGGGGACTTGAAGAGGTAGGTCCCAGCAGAGCCCAGTTGGACCCGCAAGACTCACCTTCAACAGGGACGTCTGCGCGTTTGGACCCGCAAGACTCACCTTAAACAGGGACGTCTGCGCAGGTGGACCCGCAAGACTCACCTCGAAGAGGGACGTCTGCGCAGTTGAACTCGCAAGACTCACCTCGAAGAGGGACGTCTACGCAATTGAACTCGCAAGACTCACCTTAGAGGGACGTCTGCGCAAAGACCAACTGGATCCGCAGGACCAACCATGCTCAGAGACGCGACGTCCTTACACGCAGTACGCAAGCTGTTCCCGCAGGAAAAGCCTCCCAATGGTCGACGTACTCCGCCTGTTCCCGCAGCTGCGGATACTAGCCATCAGGGAAGGCTACCCGCGCAGCAAGGCTACACGCACAAGGCACTAACTCAAATAATTCAGTAATGTCACCTGAAGAGGGAATGAGCAAGCCGGGAATACTCCCGCCCAAAGCCGGGAATTCTCCCGCCCGAATGAGCCAGTCCGTACGCTACTGGAGGACCTTTTGTACTATACCTGCCAAGGTATGGACAAAAGATCTGACCAAAGCTGCGACAGCTCACTGACAACAGTACGACGAGCAGCACGCTCTAGTACTTAAAGTCACTATCAGCCGCTGCCTACTCACCAACCCCTGTCGTGGCACGTGCATAGCCTGCAGTTGGTTGAAAAGGAATAGTACACAGCCGGCCATGTCACTATCAGCCGCTACCTACCCACCAAACACTAGCATGGCATGTGCGTAGCCCACAGTTGGTTGAAATGGAATACTATTCAGCCGGCTGTACCTGGTTGGAAACCTACCTTCGGCTATAAATACTCCAACACCTTGGAACGGTATCATTATCTTATATCTTCATATATTATCTGATATCTGCTCTAGCTATTTCTCTTAATATACACTTATATTCAAGAGCAATCTAGTCTGATTCTCACGCCGGAGGGTGGTCACAAGGAGGTACCCCCCCCCCCTTCTCAGTGACGAGCTTACGGTGTCTGTTTTGCAGGTCATCAGAAGAATAACCATCTTGCCGGACCTAACCCTCGTGGGAAACATCTATTTAACCCCCAGATTATCCGTAATCTGCCTGGGGTCGATTAGTGTTTCTTCACATCTCTAAGTTCATTAAAATAGATGAGAAGAAAAAAGAATATGATGAAAGTAGACGTAGGACGGTTAGGTTTTCTGCAAGTCATGTTTCCGACTCTGAGTGAACTTATGTATTGTGAACTCATGCAATTTGTTGAGATTTTGATTTACTGGATTTTATGGATACGAATAACGTTTTGTGATTTGTTTTAGTTACAGTTAGCTTTAGATTTTGAAATATATTTTATCAACAAGGTATGAATAATGAAATGAGACAAGCCTAATCTATCATAATTCATAACCATTCTGATGAATTATTTTTTTTTTGTTCAAATGTCATCTTTCTAATATGGATATTAAGTATAAACAACTGAACACAACGTGGCTGTAGTTTAGTGGTAAGAATTCCACGTTGTGGCCGTGGAGACCTGGGCTCGAATCCCAGCAGCCACACGTTATTTTTCTTTTTGACGCCTGCATTGTGGATTATCTATTGTTTCTGAAGATGGATTTGATTTTAGTATTTACTGAAACTTGAAGAAGTAGTAATATGCATGATCATATAGTTTATTTTAATCAACTTGGTGGTCATTTTTGTAAGGCAAACGAGGTTATGTACGATGAGGAACAAGTGTTATTTATGTTTTTGTATTCAACTACGTCGTTTGTGAAGACTATGTTCATTAGGAGAACCACTTCCACATATGAAGGCGTACTTGATAACGAGTGCAGCTCAACCTTTTTTTGGGAGAATACTAAATCAGGCCCTTATCGGTTAAAAATATATTATTTCTTTTTGCTTAGTTAGTATCCTAACATGTGGAATACGATGACACGCGTATTTTGTATACCATTTACTAAAAGATGTAAAATCACAGAACTTCAAAAGAAAATTCAAGAGACTGAGAGCTTAGAGAGTCGTAATCGAGAGACAGAATGTCAGGATCAAATGCTAATTGGGAATGATCATAGTGTAAATCGTATGAATGCTCTCTACTTTGAGAGAGAGAGAGTTGTACTTCTATATATATTGTTATGTTACACTGAAATAAAAGGAAATACAATAAATTACATAACAACTAATCAATACATTATAAACTGATTGACATAATTTGTGGGATTGCCTCGACGTGATCATTGGCTTAATTTGTGGGATAATCTTTAACTCTATCGCATAGCTTACTAACAAACTGAGGCCGTTGAGTCACCTTGGATGAGCTATAGTTTCTCATGGTGGAGAGAGACTATTGCTTGCGAACGAGACTAAAAAAAGGAAGAAACTTCTTTTGTGGTAGTTGAAGGCTTTCAAAGTTTCGGGTAAAGAGTAAAAGACAAATATGCATGTCCGTCGTCCTTAATTTATTGAAAATCTCAAGAAGTTTATGGGATTTGAAGGGAAAAAATGTTGAGGAAGGTGAGACGCATGTAGTTGCTCTACCGTACTACTTGTTGCTACCTTAGAATTAAATTAATCTTTTAAAATGCGAAAGACATGTTCACAAAGCAAAGACCCGCAGCTAATCTAAACAATAGTATCCAGAGAACCGCATAAATTTATTATTTTAACTGTGATGCATAACCTGGTCCTCTCACTATGTCTTTAAAGCACAACGTACAATTGCTTATACAGTTATACCGTTCAAGTAGTTTTCTACTTAAAATTGGTGCTGTGATATACGCATTCCCTTTCTACATTTCTAACGCAGCCATTGTTTGTTGATAAACAAAACTGCAAACCAAGTCACACGAAACTAAAATCCATACACTTGCTTATTATGTCAAAACCGATGTCTAAAACTGTTCTGCATACTCAAAATTGACCTGATAACACGATGCAACCAGTCTACATAGTACACCTCAGATTGCCTTGGGTTGGGACGACTTGACCCCACCAGATCTTGGCTGGATTACAGTGGGTGGTTTGTTGAACCAAGTGGTGTATAAAAAAAAAGCTTGTTGGGACCTACATGGTTGCATATTTGCTTGAGTTTCTGCCTCTCCTTCATCCATCTCAACACAGTCTTCATCTGTGTTTTGCTTGTTAAATCTTTCACACCAACCTCCTGCAAAATACACGCAATCAGATCACGGTTATTTCATAAATTCCTTAACAGCATAAAAACCATTGCATAATAAACAGACACAAAGTTTTAGGCCACCTGAACGCGTTCCCATGTTTGAGCAACACTGAGTGGGCCATGTTCCTTTAGGATTTCAAATATGGCCCGTGTGATGGTTTGATTATGCTCAGGCCGAAATCTGGGCTCTAACGCCTTCACTGCAGGTTTCGGTTTTGTACCAAGATATTTTACTGCTGTGGTAAACATGATGCTTTTTTGGGACTAAATTCCACAATCCTCTGCAAAAATCATTCCATTCAGCATATACGGTAAAAAAAAAAAGAAGAAACAATAATCATCATCTAAAAAACATCAAGGCTAAAGAAATGCCTAACTTGAAAATACAAAGATACTGAAGAAATTGTGTGTATAAGACAGATGCTAGTTCTGTGATTTTCTTCTCTCACTCTTTTTTCCGCCTAAAAATAGAAAGGCGTTTAGTAGGCTAGGAAGATATACTTGGTCTTGCCTACTAATCCAGAACTTGGTTTAAAAAAATTTTACGCATCACATATGTGAAGCGCACGTCTATGTACAACCAAATAAGCTTTATTACAACCAAAGCTGCATCTCTCTCAATACTTTCAATAAATCTATTTATCAAGTAAGCCTTTAATGATTTCTCCATCCCTCGGGTTGTTTTTACCACAGTCACATAAATCGTGGTACGCTTCGGTACGGGTACGCGGTTCGCTAGGCTAGACGAATTCGGTACGGAGGGGGTAGGTTCATTTCGGTACGCTTCGGTACGGTGTACCAAGTAGTCCGGTTCGATATATGTCTAATATATTCTTATGCCTATAGTAATACACTCTTACCAAAACACAAAATTGAAAATTGTAGATTTATGTCTAATATATTCTTATGCCCTATCGAGCCGGGGGTCTCACCGGAAGCAGCCTCTCTATTCCTATGGGGTAGAGGTAAGGCTGTCTACATCTTACCCTCCTCAGACCCTACCATAGCTTTGCTATTGGTGGGATTTACTGAGTACGATGATGATGATATTCTTATGCCCTAATATATTCTTATGCCTATAGTAATATTCTTATGTCTAATATACTCTTATGCCTATAGTCACATAATAGAGAATTATAGATTTATGTATAATGGAAGTATAGAATATAGATTATAGAACTGATTGTTTTTTGAGTGTGAAATTAGGGATGATATTGGTGGGATTTATACATCTTATGTAATAACGACAGAAATCCCGCCCAAATAAATCTGTAATTGGTGGAAATCGAAGAGTTATTAGACTGATTGAATTTAGACTGTGTAGTCTGAACGTCCTTCTGCAAATCCCGCCCCAACATACACCACCGTCCCAAATTCAAAAGCGATTTCAATACACTAAATCGCGAATTCATACCAATAAGAGCGACGGACCTAATCAATTGAATCGCGATTTAGGTTTTTAGGGTTTGAAACGTACCGGAACTTGAAGTCGCGAATTCTCCGGAGACCGGAACGCCGGCGAATTGCGATTGGGTACACAACGTACCAATACGGAATTCGTGGGTCTGCCAGCGATTTATGTAACTATGGTTTTTACGTATAAACCTCCTACACCTTTTTAAACCTTTCCTCTATTTCAAGAGACAGAGAGGCTGCTCCTACTGAGACCTCGGCTCCAAAAAACAACTTTTTTTTCTCTATTTAAATGTAAAGTATAGTACCCAAAAAACATACGTGTGGCTAAGGGAATGAAAACAGCAAAAAGACAGTAAATAACAAAACTATAGTAGCACTGTACCGGTAACAAAATGTGATGAAAAACCTATAGTAGTAGTAGACGAAACAGCAAATATACAAAAATAACGTAGGCACAAATCCCCTTGAAAGTACCTATACGCTCCCTTAAAAATTCTACACGGCAACAAATTGCTAAGCCAAATATGATATCATCCTAATATAAACCCTGATATACCAACTAACATCCAACAAGCAACAACCATTCGACTAATGCAAGCAAAATAGATCACTGAATATAAACAGTATGAAAAAAAACACTCTGATAAGACTAGCTATTGAGTTTTAAAATCACGTTTACTGCGTTTCTTGGGATTGCTTGTTAAAACTGTTTATTGCTTAGTGAACCTATTTCAAACCGGTTATTCAAAAGAGCTTATTTCACTCGCAAACAATAAAACAAAAGGCACCAAAAGCTCAAAGTTGCTTTAAGCAACCAATCGAAACAAAGAACATATGATTTTCTAAACCTAATTTGCTGCCTCAATGAACCCTGTAATCAGTAGTCACTGTGAAGCTAAAACCGTAATCTGATAGAATCATGATACAAAAACCCAAAGAGATAATTGAAATCAAAGTGTTGGATAAATAAAGAGATCCTAGAAAACAACAATTAGAGTCTTAAGTATTGGATTTCATTAGCACATTCGACAGTTGTTGAATTGAGCAATTGTAAACATACCGATTTCGACAGTTCGGCCGCACCTGAAGAAACCCTTGGCGCTTGTGATGGGAAAGGAAATGTAAGGAAGGGAAAGAATAAAATAAATGTTTCTAACTTTTTATTTATTTATTATTATTATTATTTTTGGTAGGAAGAGAAAGAAAAAGAAAGATAAATTTGAGGTATTCTTGAGTTTCATTTGCCCGCATGTCTACTATTTGGAAAATTATAACATCTATCTATACTCTCTAATAAAAAAACTATAAGTTTTGTCACTTGTTATTCTCACATTAAATCTTATTGTAGGTTCCCAGCCGGATCTACACGGAAATATCTCGTACTACGTAGGTGCGGAATCCCTACGTAAGACGATACGAGCGTTAGATGCGATATACGTTAAACCCAAGCATAAACACACGTTACAATACTCAAAAGACACGTTGTATTGCAACACTTAACACGTGATGTTCAAATCACAATTACACGTACTAGCCAAAAACTATATAAAACAACCCGTAAGCCAAACATATATAGTTATCGACAACTTCGCCTAACAGACTAGGCGAAGTTGTCAATAACTTCGCTTGTCCACAAGTTCGCTTATATTAGGCGAACTTGTGAGACAACCTTTACAAACCAAAACAAAACAAACTAACACAATTACAGACACTAGATACTGAACTACTGACATAATGCACCAACAGACTCCCCCTTGGCAGTAGCTTCATATCTCTATCTTCAATCACTTGTCTTGTAATCCCAAAATCTTGTCTCTCCCGTCATCAAGCATGAACTCCCTGTCTTACACAGACAGAGACAACTCTCTGGTATTTCTTGGCTTCTTCTTTCCATGCAGGAATATAGAATATCTTTTTCTCGTTCAACACCTGCAAGTCAGCTTGAGACAAATTCACCAAGTGCATAGGATCATACACTCTCAGCACCTCTTGTTCATCTTCATCCTCCATGACCACTTCAGCTGTTTGACTATCGACAAACCACCATTTCAGATTTTTTAAGACATCCTTGGGCATTAGTTTCATCGGTACTTCTTTCAAACACCGGATAGGCTTATACTTCATTATCATCCAAGGTTTGCTATCAGCTCTCATTCCTCTGTCTTTATCTTCAACAAGCTTCCCTTTCTGCGGCTTTAACAACTCGAACTTTTTCTCTTTTATACTTTCTTTCCACACGATCTTTCCAATAATCCTAGCCATATTATCATCACTCCTGTTTATCAACCCCAACTTGGCTAAATCCTTCACCTCACACTCCGGCAAGGTATTCAATGATCTCAACAACCTTTTGAAGTATTGAACTCCGTCAAAACGTTTAATCACAAATAGCCTCAACTGTTCATCATATAACCAGCATATAATTGTTGGTACATAAATGTCAGTAGTTCATAGTCTAGCGTTTGTAATCGAGTCTGTAATGTAATTATGTTTAAGTTAATGTTTATGTATATAAGCGATGTTATCAACAAGTTCGCTTAGGCGAACTTGTTGAACAAGCGAAGTTGTTGACAAGTTCGCCTAGGCGAACTTGTTCAACGAGCGAAGTTACTGACAACTTCGCCTGAGGCGAAGTTGTCGTGTATTTAAAAAACCTACGGGTTACGAGTTGAAAGTGAGAGTTTTGGTTTATAGCGTGTATTTCAGTAAGTCAATAGACGAGAGATCGAGTCTGTAATAGACGTGTTTCAGGTTATAATACATAACGTGTTCGTTTGTATCGCGTGTGATTGTCTTACGTATTCTACGCTCGTAACTACCTACGCAGGGATTCCGCACCTGCATATATAGCGATATCCCGTGTAAGATCCGTCCGGGAACCTACAATTGGTATCAGAGCTTTTGGCTCGATTGTGTGGTTCGGGACGCGGGTGTAGAAAACGTCTCGTTTGACCTATTCGCGGGACGCGTTTTCGTTGATATTGTGTTATACTCACCTTATACAGTCATATTCAAGCCGTTACACCGATCGGAAACTGCAAAATCGTCGAAAACAGATCTGAATATTTTCAGTGTTCTTCGGGCGAAGTTGTTGTTCTTCAGGCGAAGTTGCCGTCACTGGAAGTAGGGTTTTGGCGAAGATATAAGGTTGAGCGAAGTTATCCACAACTTCGCCTAAGCTAAGTTATCCTCAACTTCGCTTACATCCTAAGTTCGCTTACCTTAAGCGAAGTTATTCTCAACTTCGCCAAGTCACGAATTTTCCAGCGAAGTTAACACTTAAGCGAAGTTATCCTTAACTTCGCCTATAGTACTGTTTGGAAAAATTTTTGTTTTTTTCAGGTTTTTCGTGTTTTCGAGAAGATGTCGTCAATTAACATCTCAGAGTTAGTCAAAATGGAAGTTGAAGCGGGGTCGGCTACTAAGGCCCCAAGGTTGATAAAAGGAACCGACTTTGTGGCTTGGAAGGATAGGTTCATTCAGTATATTAAATACTAGGATGCAAAGATGTGGGTGTGCATCCAGGATGGATATATTCCACCGACAATGGAATACGAAGGTCGGGATGTGATAAAGAAGTACAGCAAGATGGAGGAAGAAGAGAAGAAGATGTACGAGGCCGAGAGCAAGGCCCATGCTGCAATTACTATGGCTCTTCCTCAAGAGATTCTCCATACATTCCGGAAGTACACTTCTGCACGAGAGCTTTGGGATGCTCTTGAGAATAGATTCGAAGGGAACGTGGGTATTCGTGCCTCGAAGATTAAGCTATTAAAGACCCAGTTCTCTGTCTTCAAATATTTGAAGAACGAATCGCTCGATGATATTATCACCCGATATTATCATCTAATGACAGAGCTGAACAACTATTCTATTGCTTACAGAGAGGAGGAAATAGTTGAGAAGCTTCTCGATGCTCTCCCACCAAAGTGGGAAATGTACACTGTTCTAATGAGGGAAGACAAAGACTTTCCTAATTATGACTTGGAGACAGCAGTAAACAAGCTCAGAACTTTTGAGCTTAATATGGTTCGTAAAGAGACATCAACGGATCAGGTTCAAGACCCTGGTATGTATGGTGCCAAAGTTAACTCAGGCTCAAGTTCGAAGTCTGAATCTGCTGCTTACTACTCCAAAGGAGAGTCAGGTTCTAGCTCTTCTCATGAAGGAAATGTGTCAGTAAACATGAACGGTGATGTTTGCTATGTTGCTGGAGGATCAAGTGCTTCGAAACCTCAAGCATCCAAGAGTAGTTTCTCTCCTAGTGCTTCAAGTAATAACTACACTAAGATGCCAATGAGTGTCAAATCTGCTGAAGAGCAGTTTGCACTCTATGCATCTTTTATTGCTTCTTACGAGAACTACATACAAGGGAAGATTGTGGACCCTGCTGCTTTGGAAGAAGACTATGACCAGATTGATCCTGATGATCTGGAGGAGATGGATCTGCAGTGGCAGATGGCGATGATAGTCAGAAGAGTGAAGCGCTTCATGAAGAAGACTGGCAGAAAGTTCGTAGGTGGAAAGCCAGGATTTGATAAGTCAAGGGTGAGGTGTTACAATTGTCAACGAAATGGACACTTTGCAAAGGAGTGCACTAATGCACGTGTAGAACGTAGTCAGGGGAGGACTACACAGCAAAGTGGAAATAACAATGGGGATAATGCCATGATGTCTGATGCTGGTGAATACAACTGGAACATGTTCTCTGGAGAACTCTTTGAGCAGGCACACATGGCGAAGGTTGCAGCTGAAGAATGTATGAAAGCTGCTGAGAATGAAAAAGCTTTTATGGTTAATGACCAGAACTCCGAGGTATGTACTAAACCTATCTGTACTAAATGTGAGAACTTGTCTGAACAGCTTGCTACAATTACTGATCAATATGTTAAGTTGGATGCCGAATTTAAAACCTTGAAAGAAGATCATCACTTCACAAAGACAAGAGAAAATAATTATAAAATAAAAATTAAAGCTTGTGAAAAAGACGTTAAAAGTTTAAAAACAAAATTAGCTGAAAAAATTGATGTGATCGATCTAAGCTACGAGGTTTTAGAAGAGAAAACCAAGTTAATCGCCGAGAAAGAAAAACAGATTGCTGATCACCAGGTAAAAGTGGTGGAACTAAATAGGAAACTGGAGCAATTCCGGAATTCCTCTGCTATTCTTGATCACCTCGTTAGTGATCAAGGTTCCTCACCTAAGAGGGGAGGAATTGGTTACCATGAGGTTCCACCACCTTATAACCATAATTATACTTTCAATCCTAGTGTTCATGAATCTGTTAATTTTGTAGCTGATCAGACAGGTCCTGCTAAGGAAACTGGTAAAGTACCGGAAGTTAGTAAAGGCGAAACAAGTTCGCCTGTCTCAAAAGTTAAAATTTCTATTTCAAGTCCAGTCTCATCTGATTCGGATAAGTCATCCGAGTCGGGTAAGACAAAAGAAAAGGAAGTATTACCCACTAGTGGAGAAAAAGTTAAATCAACTAAAAGGAGTACTCCACTCAACCCATATGTCCCACCTTATGTGAGATGTACGGTTGGTAATACTGTCTCCACATCTAAAACATCTGCTGAAAAGAAAGCTGAATATAGGTGTTGTTTTAGATGTAATCAAACAGGGCACCTTGTTGCTGATTGCCCTCTGAAGCAGCGTTTCAGAGAGGTGAGGCCCTCGAAAACTGAGACTAAGGTTTTTGGTAATCGTTCAAATGTTAAAAATGAAAACCATTCAAATTTGAGAGGTATTACAGGTTTTCAAAGAAACACATCTCGGTTTTACACTACTAATAACCAAACCAAATGCTATAATTCTTTTGATTCTCTTAATGTGCGTCGGTTTGGTTGGCCTCACTATCAGTCTCCAAGGAGGTATCCTGTTAGGACTTGTGGAAATTTTTCTAATGCTAACTTTGGTCAGCCAATGTGTGTGAGTTCTGTTAAGAAGGTTAATCGACCCAAGACCAAGAGGTCTTGGGTCCCCAAATTTTAATAATCTCTTTTGTTTGTGCAGGAACAGTTGAACAGGGCGTCCAAGAATCTTTGGGTTGTGGACAGCGGCTGTTCCCGGCACATGACTGGTAACAAGGATTTGTTACAAGATTTAAAACCTGTTCAAGGGGCAAGAGTCAGTTTTGCCGGTGAGAGTGGAGGCAAAATAACAGGAAGGGGTACGGTAACTAACGGGAAGATGACGTTAGAAAATGTGAACTTTGTTGAAGAACTGAAGCACAATCTGCTGAGTGTGTCGCAGATTTGTGATAAAGATTATACCGTTCACTTCACGAAGACTGATGCGAGTTGAGCAAGGCGCTGTATGGATTACATCAGGCACCTCGTGCCTGGTATTCAACGTTATCGGACTACTTGCTAGAGAATGGTTTTGAAAGGGGTTTGATTGACAGCACACTGTTTGTGAAGAGAGATGGAAGTGACTTCCTGCTAGTTCAAGTCTACGTGGATGACATCATATTTGCTGCATCAAGAGTCTCCATGTGTCAGGAATTTGAGACCGTCATGAAGAAAAGATTTGAGATGAGTGCTATGGGTGAACTAACTTTCTTTTTAGGATTGCAGGTTGATCAAAAGAAGGATGGGATGTTCATTCATCAAACAAAATATGTTCATGATGTCCTCAAGCGATTCAAGATGGAGGACTCTTCTCCATTTGACACTCCAATTTGCGTCAACCACAAGTTGGGAGCTGAAATAGACGGTGACGCAGATGTGGACCCAACTCAGTATCGGGCTATAATAGGTTCTTTGATGTATTTAACTGCTTCTAGGCCTGATATAATGTTTGCTGTTTGTCTTTGTGCTCGTTTTCAGGCAAACCCAAAGGAATCTCACATGAAGGGTGTGAAGAGGATTCTGCGGTATCTCAAAGGCAAGTCGAAGCTAGGGTTGTGGTACCCGAAGGGAGGAGACGTGGAACTGGTTGCTTATACAGATTCTGATTATGGAGGGTGCAATCAGAGTCGGAAGTCGACAACAGGAGGATGTCAGTTTCTCGGTGGAAGATTAGTTTCCTGGCAGTGCAAGAAACAGACATCAGTCGCAATCTCAACGTGCGAAGCTGAATATATGGCAGCATCCAACTGCTGCTCTCAGGTTTTGTGGATTCAGCAACAATTGCGCGACTATGGTCTGAATTTCTTACTCACTCCTATTTTAATTGATAACACTGCTGCCATCTCAGTAATTAACAATCCCATGAAACATAGTAAAACTAAACATATTGACATTCGTCATCATTTCATACGGGATTGTGCTGAGAAGAAACTGATTAAGGTCGAAAAGGTCGATACGCTAGAAAATTTCGCTGATTTATTTACAAAAGCGTTTGATAAATCCAGATTTCAAAACCTAATTGAGCTGAACGGGATGATCAATCCCGAGTAACCATGTTTATATTGTGTTAAAGAAAAAAAAAAAAAAAAACCCTCACTATTGCTTAAAATTAGTCGGTTACCTCAGTTTGATGGACATATCCTCGGATATGTTTTGGTCCTCATTTCTACTTGTAGAGAATAAGGGTCGCCATTAACTAGACGACTGAAAGTGACCGGGGCGGTTATGATGTGTTTTCTTTCTGTCGCTGAAAATTAGTCGGTCATACTTAGTTAGAAGGACACATACTTGTATGTGGTCGGTCCAGTTGATCCATTGGATCTTCAGGATTGCCGTTTACCTGAAGACTTTGACGTGATCGGGGCGATTGAAGTCAAAATTTTTTGAGGGAAATGAAATTACTTTTCAAGTCTGTTACTTCGTATGAAGTACCTTTGCTATGTTAAACGGAAAATTGATCCAACCATGGAAAATGATATATATACTAACTTTGTGTGCTTAACTAGTGAAGTTATTAGGCTTAAAAGGCTTTAGGACAATCATTGTATGTCATGGTAACTTTCTATGGTGCGTAAAAGTAGATGTGATACAAACTAATTTTACTTGATTTTACGTGGAAACTCCTTAAGAGTTTTGCGTGTCTTCATATATATCTTTTCGAATGATAGGCAGAAAAGCGATTACCCAGTCATACACGAGCCCATGTGTGTTCTGATTCCCGTGAAGAAAGCGTTTCAAGATACTGCAGTGATCCAGATTCGGGACTTGCAGTTGTTTATTACTCCGAAGTCTATAAGTATGATCGTTTGAAAAAAAAAAAAAAAAAAAAAAAAAAAAAAAAAAAAATTTGAAGTTAATGTAACATATTAGTGATCATAAAAACAAGACTTCTCTATCTTAGAGTAAGAAGAAGAACGGGAACCAGAAGAAGAGTACATACAAGTTAATCAGACACTATGGGTCGAAGTCAATTCGGGGTGACTTGGGGAAAGCCAAATACGCTTTGAGGATAGATAGGAGGCATCAATATTTCTGAATTGTTGCCCACTTAAATTTTAAGGATTAATTGAACCTAACTCGTATCACAGAAACGATGAAAACCACTTTAAGTTTATACCTGCTTACAACCTGTCTCTATATGTCATAATACAGCTAAACACGGATCTAAGTGACAGTCACGTAGTTAGTATGATTCCTGTTCGGATCTTTTCTAAAACATAGCAGTCCCTACCGAGACTGAAATTTGATCCCTTATACTATATATTTTTTACATTTTTGTACTTAGATAGCTTTTTGATTTCTTAACTGGTTACTTAGAATTGATCATGTCGTTTATTTCTTAAAGGACAACTGTTAAAATCTTAAGGGTTAAATTTGGAAATTTTAGGCGATGTTGTTGAATAGGCGAAGTTGTGAATAACTTCGCCTAGGCGAAGTTATCCGTAACTTCGCCTGTATATCAGAGCCTCTATATAAAGGATTTTAAGGGTTGAAACTGTTCATCAGAAATCCGGCGAACTTATCCGAAATTTCCGGCGAAGATATATAGGTTTCCGGCGAACTTGATTTGTTTCCGTTTCGATCCTTTTTCTCAGTTTCATTCTTTGATTCAAGGTGTGTGTTATCGATTAACCGTATATCCAAAGACAGTGGTGCTTTTCATAGGTCGTTTTGAACGGTTTCGTGACCTCGGTTCGGTGACCTTTCAAAACCGAGTTTTACAAGCTTGTGTTACGTGTTCATGGACGATATTTTCATCTAAACATCAGTAATAAAATGTGTTAGAGTCTCCTGGATCGTCAAACTTTGCACGATTCATCGGATTCCGGCTGTAAGAATCCTAACAGTCGCCGATTCAGTTCAGGCGAAGTTAGGGTTTCGGCGAAGTTATCCGCAACTTCGCCTGTCGATTAATTTCGCTTGAGGCGAAGTTATCCGCAACTTCGCCTAAGGCTTAATTTCACCTAACCCTTATCTTCGCCTGAGGCGATGTTGTGAAGAGGCGAAGTTATCATTAACTTCGCCCAGACCACTTTACTTAAAACTAATTAGACGAACTTAAAGATGAAGCGAAGTTGTTCCCAACTTCGCCTCAACTTTAACTTCGCCTATACAGGTTTGTTTACAACTTCGCTGCTGGTAATCAAGCGAACTTGTGTACAACTTAAACGTTTATCTAACTTGGTTTGTTTAGTGCAGATATGGCTGCTGTTGGAGGTGCAGGAGGTGCAGGTGATGACGGTGATGATCACAGACAGTTCTTCCCGGCTCATAACCAGTTCATTACACTTGACCCAGATGCAAAGGGCGTGGAGGACTACAGGGAGATAATTACTTTTCTCCTGCGCTCAAGGATATATCATGCGATAACAACTACCCTGCCTATTTCCCTACCGAATATTGAAGACTTTTGGGAAACGGTAGAGTACGATTGCCGGGTTGAGCCCCCGGTTATGCGAGCCACCGTAAATGGTCAAGCTGTTCAGTTTTCTTCTGAACAAATACGGGTGGCGTTGCAGTTTGGTGAAGAGACGAGGGATGACCCAACGGAGTTTGTTGCGCCATTCCGTGATGGGGCGTTTCTCAGGATGGGGTATTCTGGTCTCTTAGGGGACACTCAACGGAGGAAGGGATTTCTTTTAGATCAGTGGCGCTTCCTTATGCACGTCATGATCGTATGTATGTCAGGACGGAAGGCAGGCACTGATGGAATGGGTGCGACAATGCAGTCTGCTTTGACTGCATTGACATATAATAAAAGATATTCTTTCAGCCAGATGATCTTTTACGAGATCGATAGACAACGAAGGGCTGTGGCGCGTGAGCGGTTTACTATGTATCCTCGATTCCTACAGATGATTTTCAATCATGTGGCTCCGACGCTGCCTCAACGACGCCCTATTCGATACGTTGAAAGTGTGACAAAACGTATCTTTGCACAGTGTCGCACTTCCAGCGCACGAAGCAAGCCTGAGCTGCGTCCCAGGCATACTCCACTCTTTGGGTACCTTATCAACCCGGAGTATGTGCCTGCGGCAGGGGACGAGTTCAGAGACCCAAGACCACAACAGGCGGCAGCACCCCCGGCTGTATCAGCTGCGCCTGCTGTATCTGCTGCTGTGTCAGCTGCAGAGATTGACCTTGATGCTATGTTGGGAGGCCACGGAATGTTTGATATGGACCGAGTTGATCCTCAAGATAATATTCAAGTCTCGGGTCCACAGGCAGATTTTGATGATGTGATGGAAGAGGCTAGAAGGATGATGGTTACGCATGAGAGAACGGTTGGTAAACAAAAGCGAATTGTTGATGACGACGACGAGGAAGATAATGAAGAAGAAGCTGTGCAGTTGGTGAGAAAACGTTCACGAAGGGAAACGACAGGTATGGGTGTAGGAGCTGGAGAAACTTCACGGCTGGTACGTTTTGCTCCACCTGCCCTATCTGGTATGTCCTTTGTTCCTACCTCTGTGCAGGTATCGAGTACAAGCGCTACGGTTGTTCCCGTAGTAGCTACATCGTCGGCTGGCATTCCACCGATCACGGCCGTCCAGACGTCAACTCCAGCAATTGTGTCTCTACCACCTCAAACGCATACTCCATCGGTGGTAGTAGCACGATTTGTCGAGTCGACGGTCACCACAACTGCAGGGTTATCGGGTACGGTACCACCTGCGGACACGCCCAGTTCAGACTCGGAACGAATAGCTTCACTAGAGCGGATTGTAGCTGAGCAGTCCAAGACTATTCAAAGCCTAGTGGAAGCAAATCAACTGCAGGCATCCCTCCTGGCTGAGCACGGGAAAATTATAGATGCCTTGAAGGTGTTCTTGGCATCTTAGGGGGAAATGAGCTGTAGAGGAGATGAGTTGAGGACCAAGCGCCGAAACGATCAAGACGATGATCCCAATGCACCGGAAGGTGCAGGTGGTGAGTTGCCAAGAACTTCTATAGCTCTTGGGGCTTCCACAGCTGAGGGGGAGTCTGCAGCTGGTGATGATGTGGTTGCGGTTGGTGATGATGATGTTGAAGATGTTGATGATATGATTGATGCGCTGAAAGAGATAGACGATATGTTAGAAGATGATGAGTTGATGAATGAAGATGATGTTCTGCCAATCGATGAGATCGAAAAGATTGGTGCAGAAATTGTGGTTGAGAAGGTGATAGAAGAAGGAGAGATTGTGGAAGAAAATGTAGAGCATGAGATCCCTGTGGTTGAACAGTCGACTATATGTGAAGATGCTGCAGTTGACAACACTGAGTGGGAAGATCAGCCAAACTGGAAGGAAGGCTGCGCTCAGTGGTTTGTAAAGACGAAGAAGCCAGCAGTACCAACGATGTTCAGAAAGTCATATAATATAAAGGGATATGCAGAATCAAAGAAGGGAATCATATGCTGGTTGTACGATGAAGAGTTGAAGTTATTTGTGATCAAACGGTACGACGGCATTCAGTACTTCAAGAAGATGTTAAGATCCCTGAATACCTTACCGGAGTGTGAGGTGAAAGACTTAGCAAGACTGGGGTTGATAAACAGAAGCGATGATAACATGGCGAGAGTAATTGGGAAAATTGTTTGGAAGGAGGCCATTAAAGATAAAAGGTTTGAACTTCTGAAGCCTCAGAAAGGGAAATTAATAGAAGACAAAGTTAGAGGGATGCGGGCAGACGGCAAACCATGGATGGTTATGAAGTATAAACCAGTCCGTCATTTAAAAGAAGTGCCGATGAAGGTGATGCCCAAGAACGTCTTGAAAGACTTGAAGTGGTGGTACGTGGATTGTGAAACTGCTGAAGCGGTCATGGAGGATGAAGATGAGCAAGAGATCATGAGAGTGTATGATCCTATGCACTTGGTCAATCTGTCTCAAGCTGACTTGCAGGTACTACACGCTAAGAAGATTTTCTACATTCCTGCTTGGAAAGAGGAAGCTAAGAAGTACCAGAAGTTGGTTTCTGTATGTGTTAGACAGGGAGTGCATGCTTGAAGAGGTGAAGAGAGAAGACGAAAGATTACAAGACTCAAGCTTTGAAGATCAAGATATGAAGCTACTGCCAAGGGGGAGTCTGTTGGTACATAAATGTCAGTAGTTCATAGTCTAGCGTTTGTAATCGAGTCTGTAATGTAATTATGTTTAAGTTAATGTTTATGTATGTAAGCGATGTTATCAACAAGTTCGCTTAGGCGAACTTGTTGAACAAGCGAAGTTGTTGACAAGTTCGCCTAGGCGAACTTGTTCAACGAGCGAAGTTACTGACAACTTCGCCTGAGGCGAAGTTGTCGTGTATTTAAGTAACCTACGGGTTACGAGTTGGAAGTGAGAGTTTTGGTTTATAACGTGTATTTCAGTAAGTCAATAGACGAGAGATCGAGTCTGTAATAGACGTGTTTCAGGTTATAATACATAACGTGTTCGTTTGTATCGCGTGTGATTGTCTTACGTATTCTACGCTCGTAACTACCTACGCAGGGATTCCGCACCTGCATAGATAGCGATATCCCGTGTAAGATCCGTCCGAGAACCTACAATAATCCCCTTCTTCGATTCAGCATACCCTTTGATATTATAACTCTTCTTAAACATAGTTAGAACCGCTGGTTTCTTTGTCTTTACGAACCATTGAGCATAGCCTTCTTTCCATCTCGGCTGCTCTTCCCATTCAGTCTCATCGCTTCCCATATCTTGACCCACATTTGACTTATCAACTTCTGGAATTTCATGCTCAACATTATCCTCCACAATCTCTCTCTCTTCAATCTCACTGTCAATCACAATCTCAGCTCCTATTTTCTCAATCTCTTCAACCGGTAACACATCGTCGTCACCCACAGTATCATCATTCAACATCTCCTCATCATCCACTACCACCACATCATCACCCCCTGATCCACCTGTTGCACCAGCCGACTCCCCCTGAGATGTGGAAGTCCCAAGACTTTGTTCAGTTCTTGGCAACTCACCACCTGCATCTTTTGATGCATTGGGATCATCGTCTCTATCGTTACTCTTCTTCGTCCTCAACTCATCGCCCTTGCAGCTCGTCTCCCCTTGAGATGCTAAGAACTGTTTTAAAGCATCAAAAAGTTTACCGTGCTCAATCAGGAGGGACGACTGAATTTGATTTTTTGCAACAAGGCGCTGGATAGCGTGAGTCTGGATCAGGTTGATTCTTGACTGTTCTGCCACGACCCTCTCAAGAGCTACTATCCTGTCTGAGTCAGATATAGTTGCATCAAAATCAAACCTCATATGAGAAGTGTCTTGGGCATACGGAGGAGGGATTCCCAAGGTAGCCGGAACATCAGAAACAGGCTGAAAATTAACCACAGGTGGTATTGTTACAGATAACCCTGCAGTGGCAACCAGTGTCGACTCAACGAATCTTGCAACAACCTCCGATGGAGTAAGTGTAGGAGGTGGCAAGGAAACAATTTCTGGAGCTGAAAACTGAAAAGTAGTGGGTGGAATGCCAAAGGAAGATGATGTAGATATCACGGGAACATCCGAGGTGATCGGTCCTGTCACAGTCATCGATGCAGGGACCATAGTCATACCCGATAAGGCGGGTGGAGTGAAACGAACCACCCTCGTGCTTTCACCAGCTCCCGAGCCTTCACCCGTTCTAACCCTCTTCGATCGACGAATCAAACGACCTAACTCCTCCTCAAAATCAGATTCACTGTCATCTGTGTCTTTCTTTCTTTTTCCATGAATTCTTTCTTGGACGACCAGTATCTGTCTTGCTTCAGCAACATCATCAGCTGAGGAGTCAGAGTTGGTTCTTTCAGAATCAGCTACAGATGTAGCTACCATTGACACCTCAACACCAGATACCTCTGCAACTGAGACCTGAACCTCTGCCTCAGGATCAATTCGTTCCATATCAAAGAATCCTTGGCCACCAAAAGCAGCTTCAAGGTCTACTTGTTCCTCCGGTGCCACAACAGGAGCAGCAGGCAATGCGTGCTGTACCACAGGTGGTGGTTGAGAAACAACAGCCTGTTGCGGTGCCGGATCCCGAAACTCGTCTCCACGAGGAGCAACATACGCCGGGTTTATCAAATACCCAAATAATGGAGTATGTCGTGGACGAAGCTCTGGTTTACTTCGAGCACTCGACGATCTGCACTGTGCGAATATCCTCTTGCTGACACTCTCTACATATCGAATGGGACGGCGCTGAGGTAGCGTAGGAGCCACATGATTCAAGATCATTTGCAAAAATCTTGGATACATCAAGAATCTTTCACGAGCTACCGCACGTCTCTGACGGTCTATTTCATAAAACACCATCTGACTGAAGCTGTAATGCTTGTTGTAAGTCAGTGTTGTCATTGCCGATTTCATCGTCGCACCCATCCCGTCCGTACCAGCCTTACGACCCGACATGCACACGATCATCACATGCATGAGGAAACGCCATTGATCCAACAAAAATCCCTTGCGCCTCTGAGTGTCACCCAATGGACCAGAATAGCCCATTCGTAAAAATGCACCATCTCTGAATGGAGCAGTAAAGTCTGTAGGATCATCTCTAGTTTCATTCCCGAACTGCAAGGCGACCCTTATCTGCTCAGAGGAGAACTGCACCTCCTGATTGTTAATGGTGGCACGCATAACTGGGGGCTCAACTCTACAGTCGTAATCTACCGTCCTCCAGAAATCTTCAATGTTCGGTAGAGATATGGGTAGTGTTGTAGTAATAGCTTGGAAGATGCGCGAGCGAACAAGGAATGAGATGATCTCACGAAAATCATCTACACCACTTGCATCCGGATCCAGTGTGATGTACATATTGTGTCCCGGAAAGATTGACGGTTGTTATCACCACCTTCGTCACCACCAGCACAACCAGCTCCCACTACAGCAGCCATATCTGCATAACAAACGGTCTAAGTTAGGACAATGTCAAAGTAGATCATAACTTCTCCTATTACCAAGAGCGAAGTTATGATAGTTTCTGGTGTACAGGCGAAGTTAGGGAAAGGGCGAAGTTGAGATCAACTTCGCCTTTACTATAACTTCGCCTGATAATAGATAAGCTTTTAAATAATATATATAAAAAAAAAACCAGGCGAAGTTAGGTATAAGGCGAAGTTAATGATAACTTCGCCTAATCATAACTTCGCTCCTTGAACAACTTCGCCCCTGATTAGTTAAAGATTTAAAGCAGCAGGCGAAGTTAAGCCTAAGGCGAAGTTGAGAACAACTTCGCCTAAACTATAACTTCGCCTGAACTGAAACGGCGAATGTTCAGAGGCTAGACGATGCTTGTTTGGTGAATTTGGTGATTGTGGACAGTAGAAACATGTTACTAAAGATATCTAGACGATCACATTGGTTACGAACACGTTAAAAAGAGTTTGAAAAGTGGGTGTGTAATGGTTTGCATGAACGAGATCTGAAATCGGACCAAAACTACATCTAATTAACGCCATTAACAAGAATTATAAGCATCACAGACCCTACACACCTTTAAGATGGATCGAAATCAATTAACAACAAGGTTTGATTCAATAGACAAGTTCGCCGATGGTTATAATGTGATAAGTTCGCCTGATTTTGAGAATATGAAAGGTTTGACTGTGTTGACCTTTATATATGCTTGAAAAAGCTCAGGCATAACTTCGCTTATCCATAACTTCGCCCTATAGCAACTTCGCTTAGTATTAAAATTTACACTACAGACCCTTATAAATTTGAACATTATGCAATTGTCTTTTAAAATTTCTTTAAAGATTACGACCAAGTAACCAAGTTTTATACCATAAAACAACATATGTAATGAAAATTTTAGAAATAAAGTACACGGGATCAAATTTCAGTCTTGACAGGGACTAGCATGTTTTAGAAAAGATCCGAACAGGAATCATACTAGTTAAGTGACTGTCACATAGATCCATGTTCAGCGGTATTATGACATCAAGAAACAGGTTGTAAGCAGGTAAACAACTTAGTATGGTTTTCATCACATAGATCATCCCATTAAGCTCAACAAGATTTTGAAAACGAGTTCGGTCAAACGCTTTAGTAAAAAGATCGGCGAAATTTTCTAACGAAACAACCTTTTCGAGCACTATTAATTTCTTCTCAGCACAATCCCGTATAAAATGATGACGAATGTCAATGTGTTTAGTTTTGCTATGTTTTACGGGATTGTTAGTTACTGAGATGGCAGCAGTGTTATCAATACAAATAGGAGTTTGAGTGAAATTCAGACCGTAATCGCGCAATTGCTGTTGTATCCAAAGAACCTGGGAGCAGCAGTTCGATGCTGCCATGTACTCTGCTTCGCAGGTGGAAATGGTTACAGAGGTCTGCTTCTTGCACTGCCATGAAACCAATCTTCCTCCCAGAAACTGACATCCACCGGTTGTCGATTTCTTGTTCTGATTGCAACCTCCATAGTCAGAATCTGTGTAAGTGACCAAATCCAAGTCTCCCCCTTTCGTGTTCCACAATCCCAGCTTAGGCTTGCCTTTGAGATACCGCAGAATTCTCTTCACTCCCTTCATGTGAGATTCCTTTGGGCTTGCCTGAAATCGAGCACAGAGACAAACAGCAAACATAATATCAGGTCTAGATGCAGTTAAGTACATTAAAGAACCTATGATTGCTCGATATTGGGTGGGGTCCACGTCTTCATCACTGTCCGAATCAGCACCCAGTTTGTGGTTGATGCAAACCGGAGTGTCAAATGGAGTGCTGCCCTCCATCTTGAGGCGTTTGAGAACGTCTTGGACATATTTAGTTTGATGGATGAACATCCCATCTTTCTTCTGATCAACCTGCAATCCTAAAAAGAAAGTTAATTCACCCATTGCACTCATTTCAAACCTCTTTTTCATGACTTCTTCAAACTCTTGACACATGACGATTTTTGATGCAGCAAATATGATGTCGTCCACGTAGACTTGAACTAGTAAAAAATCTCGCCCTTTTCTCTTAACAAACAGCGTGCTGTCGATCTTTCCTCTTTCGAACCCATTCTTAAGTAAGCAATCTAATAAGGTTGCGTACCAGGCACGAGGGGCCTGATGTAGTCCATATAGCGCTTTATTCAGCTTGTACACATGATCAGGAAAGTCAGGGTCAGGAAAACCCAGAGGCTGTTCAATGTATACTACCTCATCGACTTTACCATTGAGAAAAGCACTTTTCACGTCCACCTTCATCTCATTGTGTGTAGCAAATGCTAAAAATAGTCGAATCGCTTCCAATCTTGCCACAGGAGCAAACACTTCATTGTAGTCGATTCCTTCCTGCTGATTAAACCCTTTCACTACCAGTCTCGCCTTGTTCCTTATGATTATCCCTTTCTCATCTCTCTTACATTTGAAAACCCATTTGGTGTCAATAGCATGCACATTCTTCGGTTTTGCAACTAATTTCCACACTTCCATCTTCTCGAACTGGGCTAACTCTTCTTGCATGGCTTCAACCCACGAGCTGTCCTTTAGAGCCATTTGATAGTTCTTTGGTTTAATCTGGCTGATGAAGCAGGTGTACAAGCACTCATTAATGATACCCGTTTCCTTAATGCTTGCGTAAACACAGGTGTGCTCATTCAAGCTTCGTCTTGTTTGTACCCCATCAGACAGATCACTGATCACGTTTTCCAAAGGATGATTTTTGTGAACTCCAGTAGTCGGAACCGTACTGACTTCCAGATTGTTTTCCAAGTTCGAAGAGAGTTCATCAATGGGTGATTGGTGTTGAGAGTGAAAATGATTGTAGAATTCTTCCTCAGTAGAGGCAGCAGGAATATCAGCGGTTCTTGACGAGGAAGAATGACACTCATCGTATCGCGGACGTTGCACAATATTTTCTTCCTCATCACACAGAATCTGTGAAGCGATTTTCTCATCAACTTCTGCAAAATCCAAGTAAGGCATATTAAAGGATTTGAACAGTTTGTCATAGTCAAAAGCTTCAGCGGGTCCCGTGCTGGGCATTGGTGGTTTGTAACTCGTGATGTCAGTGTTACATACCACTTCAACCTTGCTGTTCGATAAATTAAAGACTCTTCTATTGGGTGTCCCAACTACATATCCGACTAAAATACCTTCGTCGGCTTTCTCTCCAAATTTTGAGTTTGTCTTTAATATCGTACATGGGGACCCGAATGGTTCGAGACCATTCAAGTTTGGCTTTCGACCATGCATAAGTTCATAACAAGTTTTATTTAGCCTTTTAACAGTTAAAACACGATTAAGGATATAACAGGCTGTGGCAACTGCTTCAGCCCAGAACACCACAGGAAGTTTAGCATCAGCCAGCATAGTTCTGGCTCCTTCAATTAGCGTCCTGTTCTTCCTCACAGCCACTCCATTTTGTTGCGGAGTATACGGGGCGCTGTACTGGTGGTCTATCCCTTTCTGTAAGCAGAACATCTCCATCTGGTAGTTCTTGAACTCTGTCCCATTATCACTCCTGATGTACTTAACATTTCTTCCCACAATATTTTCAACCTTGGTAATCAGGTTAATTACTAACTGAACCGTCTCATCTTTTGCCTTCAGAAAGTATACCCAAGAGTATCGAGAGTAATCATCAGTTATTACCAAGCAATATGATGTTCCACCTAGACTTTTTACATTCACGGGACCAAAGAGATTCATGTGAAGCAGGTCTAGTGTACTGACGATTGAGTTAACCTTCTTGGAGTGATGAGGTTTCTTGTGTTGCTTTCCCTTCTTGCACGACAAGCATTGATCTTCAAAGTTAAATTCTTCAAGGGAACACCCAGCACCAGGCCATTCTTGACATTGTAGTTCATTTTTCGAAGATGTATGTGTCCCATTCTTCGATGCCATAACTCGGACTCAGATTCAGTTGCCTTCGACAGAAGACATGATTCTTCTGTAGTCATCTCAGTTGACCTCATATCCATGACGTATGTGTTCTTTTCTCTTGGAGCTTTTATCAACACCCATGCCTCTGGTATCTTGAAACCAGGATACAGAACAATTGCTTCATTTTTAGTAAAGTGCACTGTGTACTCTTTGTCACAAATCTGAGACACGCTCAACAAATTATGCTTCAACTCCTCAACAAAATTCACCTTCTCTAACTTCATTTTACCATTTGTCACAGTCCCAATACCAGTAATTCTACCACCACTCTCTCTAGCAAAACTTACCCTACCTCCTTGAACAGGTTTCCATTCGTGTAACAAATTCTTGTTACCAGTCATGTGCTGGAACAGCCACTATCCACAACCCAACGATTGTTTACAGTCCTGTTCAACTGTTCCTGCACAGTTATCGAAAAGATTATGTAGGTTCCCTGGATGGATCTGCACGGGATATCTCGATCTACACAGGTGCGGAATCCCTGCGTAGGTTGTTACGAGCGTAGAACACGAATCAAACAAACACACGATACGAATAAACGAACACACGTTATATTATAACCGAAACACGTGATATAATCACTGAATACAGACTCAATACTCTCTGGTTCTCACGTCTCTCGACTCACACACGTCTGTATACGATTACCTTCAACTGCTCTAAACAATCCGTGACCTAGCGTATAAATACACGACAACTTCGCCTGATATGTTCAGGCGAAGTTGTTGCTAACTTCGCTTGACTAACAAGTTCGCCTGATAAGCGAACTTGTCAGTAACTTCGCTTAAACATAAACAAAACACAATTAACATTACAGACTGGATTACAGACACTAGACTATGAACTACTGACATTTTGCACCAACAGACTCCCCCTTGGCAGTAGCTTCATATCTTTATCTTTAAGCACTTGTCTTGTAATCTTCATGCATGCACTCCCTCTCTTACACAGACCGTGACTACTCGCTGATATTTCCTCGCTTCGCCTTTCCAAGCAGGAATATAGAATATCTTCTTCTCGTTTAACACCTGCAGATCAGTTTTAGATAAATTAACAAGATGCATCGGATCATACACTCTTAGCACTTCTTGTTCGTCTTCGTCTTCCATCACGGCTTCAGCAGTCTGGCAATCCACATACCACCATTTCAGATCTTTCAGCACATCTTGAGGCATAGTCTTCATTGGAACCTCTTTCAAACACCGAATCGGCTTATATTTCATCACCATCCAAGGTTTGCCATCTGCTCTCATTCCTCTTTCAGTATCTTCAACTAATTTCCCTTTCTGTGGTTTTAACAACTCAAACTTTTTCTCTTTAATACTTTCTTTCCATACTATCTTCCCAATAACTCTGGCCATATTATCATCACTTCTATTAATCAACCCCAGTCTGGCCAAATCCTTTACCTCACACTCAGGTAAGGTATTTAGAGATCTCAACGTCCTCTTAAAGTATTGGATCCCATCATATCTTTTCACCACGAACACTTTTAGCTGTTCATCATATAACCAACAGATAATGCCTTTCTTTGACTCAGCGTACCCTTTAATATTATAAATTTTCTTGAACATTGTAGGTACCACTGGCTTCTTCGTTTTGATAAACCAATGAGCATAGCCTTCCTTCCATCTAGGCTGCTCCTCCCATTCTGTATCATCAACTACTGTATCTTCACATACATTCGACTTCTCAACGGTTGGAAGCTCGTGTTCAACATTCTCCTCTACAATTTCACCTTCTTCAACATCATCTTCTATCACTATCTGTGCACCAATCTTCTCAATTTCTTCTAATGGCAGCACATCATCATCACACACATCATCAACATCTAACATATCATCATCCAACTCCTTCAAGGCATCGATCACATCATCTCCCATCTCCTCGTCATCTACCATCACCACCTCATCACCACCAGAACCGCCAGCTGCACCTGCAGACTCCCCCTGAGCTGTGGTTGTCCCAAGAGCTTGAGTAGTTCTTGGCAACTCACCACCTGCACCTTTCGATGCATTGGGATCATCGTCTCTGTCATTCTTCTTCTTTGTCCTGAGCTCGTCGCCTTTACAGCTCGTCTCCCCCTGAGATGCCAAGAACTCCTTCATAGCATCTATAATTTTTAATAAAGTTTTAAAAACATCCTTTAAAGCATTAAATGATACGATCAAGACCAAGTAACCAGGTATAAAATCAAACAATTACAAAAGTAACAAAAATTTGAAAAATTAAAGTACACGAGATCAAATTTCAGTCTCGACAGGGACTACTACGTTTTAGAAAAGATCCGAACAGGAATCATACTAACTACGTGACTGTCACATAGATCCGTGTTTAGCTGTATTATGACATAAAGAAACAGGTTGTAAGAAGGTAAATAACTTAAGATGGTTTTCATCGTTTCTGTGATACGAGTTAAGTTCAATTAAGCTCAAAACTTAAGTGGGCAACAACTCAGAGATTATGATGCCTCCTATCTATTCTCAAAGCGTATTTGGCTTTCCCCAAGTCACCCCGAATTGACTTCGACCCATAGTGTCTGATTAAGTTTGTAAGTACTCTTCATCTGCTTCCCGTTCTCTTTCTTACTCCATGATTGAGAAGTCTTGACATTGTCAGCTCTAGAATGTTTCAATAACTCATAAGGTTTTTTTTTTTTTTTTTTTCGAATAAACATGTACATAGACTTCAGAGTAGTAAACAACTGCAAGTCCCGAATCTGGATCACTGCAGTTTCTTCACACACTATCTTTACGGAAATCAGAACACTTACGGGCTCGTGTATGACTGGGTAATCGCTTTTCTGCCTATCATTCGGAAAGATATGTATGAAGACATGCAAAACTCTTAAGGAGTTTCCACGTAAAATCGAGTAGATTTAGTTTGTATCACATCTACTTTTACGCACCATAAAAAGCTACCATGACATACAATGACTGTTCTAAAGCCTTTTAAGCCTAATAACTTCACTAGTTAAGCACACAGAATCAGTAAATCTATCATTTTCCAAGGTTGGATCAATTTTCTGTTAAAACATAGTAACATAACTTCTTACGAAGTAGTAGACTTGAAAAATAATTTCATTTCCCTAAAAGAAAAATTTAACTTCTATCGCCCCAACCAAATCAAAGTCTTCAGGTTAACGGCTATCCCGAAGATCCAATGGATCAGCTGGACCGACCACATACTAGTATGTGTCCTTCTAACTAAGTATGATCGACTAATTTTCAGCGAAAGAATGAAAACTCATCATAAACCGCCCCGGTCACTTTCAGTTATCTGGTTAATGGCTATCCTTATATTCTACAAGTAGAAATGAGGACCAAACATATCCTAAGACATGTCCTTCAAACTGAGGCAACCGACATAATTCTAAGCGATAGTGACGTATTTTTTTTTTTTTTAATAAATATGCACAAAAAGCATGGTTACTCGGGATTGATCATCCCATTCAACTCAACAAGGTTTTGAAATCTTGATTTGTCAAACGCTTTAGTATATAAATCAGCGAAATTATCAAGCGTATCCACCTTTTCAAGCACAATCAGTTTCTTCTCAGCACAATCCCGTATAAAATGATGACGTATGTCAATATGTTTAGTTTTACTGTGCTTTACGGGATTATTAGTAACTGAGATCGCAGCAGTGTTATCAATACAAATTGGAGTAAGTGAGAAATTCAGACCATAGTCGCGTAACTGTTGTTGAATCCACAGAACCTGGGAGCAGCAGTTGGATGCTGCCATGTATTCTGCCTCACATGTTGAAATGGCGACTGATGTCTGCTTCTTGCATTGCCAGGACACTAATCTGCCTCCTAGAAACTGACATCCTCCAGTAGTTGACTTCCGACTCTGATTGCACCCTCCATAATCAGAATCTGTGTAAGCTACCAACTCCAAGTCTCCTCCCTTCGCGTACCACAACCCCAGCTTAGGTTTGCCTTTGAGATATCGCAAGATCCTCTTCACACCCTTCATGTGAGATTCCTTTGGGTTTGCCTGAAAACGAGCACAAAGACAAACTGCAAACATAATATCAGGCCTAGAAGCAGTTAAGTACATTAAAGAACCTATAATAGCCCGATACTGAGTTGGGTCCACATCTGCGTCATTGTCTGTCTCAGCACCCAATTTATGGTTGACGCAGATTGGAGTATCGAATGGAGTGTTGTCCTCCATCTTGAAGCGTTTGAGCACATCATGGACATACTTGGTCTGATGAATGAACATCCCATCCTTCTTCTGATCAACCTGCAATCCTAAAAAGAAAGTTAGTTCACCATAGCACTCATTTCAAACCTTTTCTTCATGACGGCCTCAAACTCCTGACACATGGAGACTTTTGATGCAGCAAAGATAATGTCATCCACGTAGACTTGCACCAGCAGGAAGTCGCTTCCTTCTCTCTTGAAGAACAACGTGCTATCTATCTTCCCTCTTTCAAACCCATTTTCAAGCAAGTAATCTGATAAGGTTGAGTACAAGGCACGAGGTGCCTGATGTAGTCCATACAACGCCTTGCTTAACTTGTACACGTGGTCTAGAAAGTCTGGGTCAGGAAAACCCGGAGGTTGCTCAACGTACACAACCTCATCAACTTTCCCATTTAGGAACGCACTTTTCACGTCTAACTGAAATACCTTCATCTTCTTATAAGCAGCAAATGCCAAAAACAATCTAATGGCTTCCAATCTTGCCACAGGAGCGAACACTTCATTATAATCAATCCCCTCTTGTTGATTAAAACCTTTACCGACTAGCCTCGCCTTGTTTCTTATAATAATCCCTTTCTCATCTCTCTTGCACTTAAAAACCCATTTTGTGCCTATCGCATGCACATTCTTTGGTTTTTCAACCAAAGTCCAAACTTCTATTTTCTTGAATTGAGCCAGCTCTTCTTGCAAGGCTTCGACCCACGAGCTGTCCTTTAGAGCCATTTGATAATTCTTTGGTTCAATCTGGCTGATAAAGCAGGTGTACTACAAGCATTCGTTGATTATGCCTGTCTCCTTAATGCTTGTGTAAACACAGGTGTGCTCATTCAAGCTACGTCTTGTTTGTACACCGGAGGACACATCACCAATCACATTCTCCAAAGGGTGATCTTTATGAATTCTCGTGGTCGGAACCGAACCGACATGCAAATTGTCTTCCAAGTTAGAAGAGAGCTCGTCAATGGTTGTTCCTTGCTGAGAGTGAAACGGATTGAAAAATTCTTCTTCAGGAGAGGCAGCAGGGGTATCGATAGCATTTGATGAGGAAGGTTGACATTTATCAAACAGCTGTCTTTGCACTAGATTTTCTTCCTCATCAAGGATCATCTTCGTAGCAACTCTTTCTTCTACTTCTGCACTATCCAAATAAGGTATGTTAAAAGACTTAAAAAGTCTATCATAGTCGAAAAACTCAGCAGGTCCGTTGCTTGATTTTGGCGGTTTGTAACTTGTGATATCGGTGTTACACACCACCTCAACCTTGCCGGTCGATGTATTAAAGACACGTCTGTTGGGAGTCCCAACAACATAACCGACTAAGATTCCTTCATCGGCTACTTCACCAAATTTAGATTTTGTCTTTAAAATCGAACAAGGGGACCCGAATGGTTCAAGACCACTCAAGTTGGGCTTCCTCCCATGCATAAGCTCATAACACGTTTTATTAAGCCTTTTAACAGTCAAGACTCTATTCAGGATATAACAGGCTGTAGCAACAGCTTCAGCCCAGAACCCCACAGGAAGCTTCGAATCAGCCAGCATAGTTCTGGCACCTTCAATTAACGTTCTATTCTTCCTCTCAGCCACTCCATTCTGTTGCGGAGTATACGGAGCGCTGTACTGGTGCTCAATCCCTTTCTGAAGGCAGAAGATCTCCATTTCATAATTCTTGAACTCCGTTCCATTGTCACTCCTGATGAACTTAACCCTTTTATCCATAACGTTCTCAACTTTGGTAATCAAATTCTTCACCATCTGAGCCGTTTCATCTTTTGATTTCAGGAAATATACCCACGAATATCGTGAGTAATCATCAGTGATCACCAAGCAATAAGAAGTACCTCCTAGACTTTTTGCATTCACGGGACCGAAGAGATCCATGTGAAGCAATTCTAGAGTACTGACAATAGAATTGACCTTCTTGGTGTGATGGGATTTCTTGTGCTGCTTTCCCTTCTTGCACGCTAGACATTTGTCTTCAAAGTTGAAACTTTTCAAGGGAACGCCCAACACAAGTCCATTCTTGACAATGTGGTTCATCTTCCGAAGATGAATGTGCCCCATTCTCCTATGCCACAATTCGGACTCCGATTCGCTCGCTTTTGTCATAAGGCATGATTCTTCCGTGGCCATTTCAGTCGACCTCATATCCATAATATACGTATTCCTCTCACGTGGAGCCTTCATCACAATCCACTCCTCTGGTATCTGAAAACCAGGATGCAACACAATCGCCTCATTCTTTGTAAAATGTACGGTGTACTCCTTATCACAGATCTGCGACACACTCAGCAGATTGTGCTTCAATTCTTCGACAAAGTTTACTTTCTCTAGAGTCATCTTTCCATTAGACACCGTTCCCATTCCTGTAATCTTGCCTCCACTTTCTCCAGCAAAGCTCACTCTCCCTCCTTGAACAGGTTTCAAATCGTGTAACAAGATTTTGTTACCCGTCATGTGCCGGGAACAGCCGCTATCCACAACCCAAAGATTATTGGCAGCCCTGTTCAACTGTTCCTGCACGATTAAAGCAAAAGATTAGAATCTAGGGACCCAAGACCAATTGGTCTTGGATCTATACATCCCGAACTTTGGCTTTCCAAAGTTAGTCTCTGTATAATTCCTGTAAGTCCTATTAGTATGCCTCATTGTAGATTGATTGTGAGGCCTTCCAAACCTTTGTGAATTGAAAGAATTATAACTTACTGTTTGGTTATCAGCAGTGTGAAACTGAGATTGGTTTCTTTGAAAACCTGAATTAGTCTGATTTCTGAATTTTGAATGGTTTTCACTTTTACTAGTATTATAATTACCATTAGGCTTAGTCTCAGTTTTGGTATGCCTCACACCTCTGAATCGCTGCTTCAGAGGGCAATCTGCAACTAGGTGCCCTAATTGATTACACCTAAAACAACACATATGCTCAACTTTCTTTTCAACAGTTGTTTTGGATGTCGAGGCTGTACTACCGCCCGTTCGTCTCACATATGGTGGGACATAAGGGTTTAGCGGAGAGCTCTTTTTAGTTGTTTTATCTTTCTCTCCACTATTTGGTAATACAACCTCCTCCTTTGTCTTACCCGACTCGAATGACTTATCCGAATCTGATGAGACCGGACTCGGAACAGAAATTTTAACACTTGACACAGGCGGACTTGTTTCGCCTCTACTAACATCTGGTTCTTTACTAGTTACCTTAATTGGAACTGTCTGAACAACCTCAAAGTCAACAGATTTCTGATTACTAGGATTAAAAGTGTAATTGTGATTATAAGGTGGTGGAACCTCATGATAACCAATTCCTCCCCTCTTAACTGAGGAACCTTGATCACTAACAAGGTGATCAAGAATAGCAGAGGAATTTCTGAACTGCTCAAGTTTTCTATTCAGTTCAACCACTTTCACCTGGTGATCAGCAATCTGTTTTTCTCTTTCAGCTATTAGTTTTGGAAGAAAAAAACCAAACTAATACAAAGCAAACATCACAATTCGTGTTGACTGACACATGCCCCTCATGTGATGAGTTGGCGCCCGACTCTCCCTTCGAGTAGTAGGCAGCTGATTCAGTCTTCGAACCTGAACTAGAGTTGACTTTAGCACCATACATACCTGGATCTTGAACCTGATCCGTAGGTGTCTCCTTTCTAACCATGTTATGCTCAAAGGTTCGGAGCTTGTTCACTGCTGTCTCAAGGTCATAGTCAGCAAAGTCTTTATCTTCTCTCATCAACACAGTATACATCTCCCATTTTGGTGGGAGAGCATCAAGAAGCTTCTCAACAATCTCATCTTCTTTGTATGCAATTGAATAGTTGCTGAGTTCAGTCATCAGATGATAAAATCTGGTGATGATATCATCAAGTGATTCGTTTTTCAGATACTTGAAGACCGAGAATTGAGTTTTGAGCAATTTGATCTTCGAAGCACGGATTCCCACATTTCCTTCAAACCGGTTCTCAAGAGCTTCCCAAAGCTCTCTTGCTGTCTTGTACTTTCTAAAAGTATGAAGGATCTCTTGTGGAAGAGCCATAGTGATAGCAGCATGAGCCTTGCTCTCGGCCTCATACATCTTTTTCTATTCTTCTTCCATTTTGCTGTACTTTTTGATCTGATCACGACCTTCGTACTCCATAGTTGGTGGAATATAACCATCCTGGATGCATACCCACATTTTCGCATCCTGGTACTTGACATATTGTTCGAACCGATCCTTCCAAGCAACGAAGTAGGTTCCTTTAAGCAACTTTGGGGCCTTAGTAGCTGACCCTGCTTCTACTTCCATCTTAACTAACTCTGAGATGTTAATTGACGACATCTTTCTCAAAAACTAAGAAACCCGAAAAACAAAAAAAAATTTCTTCTGAAAAGTACTGTAGGCGAAGTTACGGATAACTTCGCTTAAGTCTTAACTTCGCTGAAGAACTTCGCTGATTCTTAACTTCGCTTGAGGTAAGCGAACTTAGGAGGTAGGCGGAGTTGTAGAGAACTTCGCTTGAGTTAGGCGAACTTGAGAAGGTAGGCGAAGTTGTGGATAACTTCGCTTAACCTTATATCTTCGCCGAAACCCTACGAACAGTGACGGCAACTTCGCCTGATGAACACGAAGTTTCTACAGATCTGATTTCTGGGTTTTTCGAGGTTTTTGACGGTGTAAAGGGTTGAATACGATGGTAGGAGGTAAGAATGACACAAAAACACAGAAAACACGTCCCGTGAATAGTCGAAACGGGACGATTTCTACACCCGCGTGAATATCCCGAACCACACAATTGAGCAACGCTCTGATACCAATTGTAGGTTCCCTGGATGGATCTGCACGGGATATCTGGATCTACACAGGTGCGAAATCCCTGCGTAGGTTGTTACGAGCGTAGAACACGAATCAAACAAACACACGATACGAATAAACGAACACACGTTATATTATAATCGAAACACGTGATATAATCACTGAATACAGACTCAATACTCTCTGGTTCTCACGTCTCTCGACTCACACACGTCTGTATACGATTACCTTCAACTGCTCTAAACAATCCGTGACCTAGCGTATAAATACACGACAAATTCGCCTGATATGTTCAGGCGAAGTTGTTGCTAACTTCGCTTGACTAACAAGTTCGCCTGATAAGCGAACTTGTCAGTAACTTCGCTTAAAAATAAACAAAACACAATTAACATTACAGACTGGATTACAGACACTAGACTATGAACTACTGACATTATACACCAACAGATTAAAATCTGGGGACCCAAGACCTACTGGTCTTGGGTCGATTAAATCTGTTAAACGGCATCCCGTACTTTGACTGCCCAAAGGCAGTTTTAGAGTGATTTCTGTAAGTTCTGAAAGGATACCTTCTTGAGAATTGACTATGAGGCCATCCAAACCTTAGTGGATTAACTGAGTTATAATTGTTGGTCTGGTTGTTAACTGGGAAAAACTGAGATCGATTTCTTTGAAATCTTGGATTAGTCCAATATCTGAACTCTGGTGAGTAAGCATTCTTACCATTATAGTACTTACTATTCATTTTATTCTCAGTTTTCGGAGGCCTCATACCTCTGAATCTCTGATTTAGAGGACAATCTGCAATCAAGTGTCCTATTTGATTGCATCTGAAACAACTCCTGTGTTCAACCTTCGACTCAACAGTTGTTTCAGATGTTGAGGTTGCATTACTATTCGTTTGTCTAACATATGGTGGGACAAACGGGTTTAGGGGAGAGTTCTTTTCAGTTGGCTTATATTCCTCCCCACGTTTTAGTAACACTACCTCTTCTTTTATCTCACTAGATTCGGATGTCTTGTCCGAATTTGATGAGACAGAACTAGGAACAGAAATCTTAACATTCGAAACAGGCTTACATGTTTCGCTTTTACTAACTTCAGGTTCTTTAATCGAAACTTTGACAGGAACTGTCTGACTAATTTCAACATCAACAGATTTCTGATTACTAGGATCATACGTATAGTTATGGTTATATGATGGTGGAACTTCAGAAAATCCAATTCCCCCTTTGTTAACTGGGGAACGTTGAACACTTACGATGTGATCAAGCATTGCTGAGGAATTTCTAAACTGTTCAATTTTTCTGTTTAATTCCACCACTTTTACCTGGTAATTAGCTATCTGTTTATCCCTTTCAGCAATTAGTTTGGTTTTTTCCTCTAACACTTCATAACTAAGATCAATTACTTGTATTTTATCAGCTAGACTGGCTTTAAGATTTCTGATATCCTTTTCACTAGCTTTTATTTTTACCGAGTAACTGTTTTCTCTAGTTTTAGTGTAATGATGATCTTCTTTTAACGTTTTAAATTGAGCATCCAAACTAACAAACTGATCAGTTACTGTTTTTAATTGTTCAGACAGATTTTCACATTTCATACAATGGAGTTCAGAACTTACCTCAGAGAGCTGATCGTTCACTTCTGCCATATAAGCTTGATTTTCTCCTGTCTCTTTCTCACTCCCTCCAGTTTCGATGTTTACCAAGTTAGCCTGTTCGAACACTTCCTCAACTTGCAGATTCCAGTTGTATCCCCCATTCTGTCTAGATACCATAGCTCTATTCTCACTACCTCCCCCATTCTGTTGTGCAGGCCTGTTCTGACTACGTTCGACTCTCTCATTTGTACATTCCTTGGCAAAGTGACCATTTTGTTGACAGTTGTAACATCTAACCTTTGATTTGTCAAAACCTGGTCTTTCGCCAACGAACTTTCTACCCGTTTTCTTCATGAATCTTTTAACCCGTCTTACTATCATAGCCATCTGCCACTGCAGATCCATCTCTTCTAGATCATCAGCATCAATCTGATCATAGTCTTCATCCAAAGTTGCGGGATCGACTATTTTACCTTTGATGTAATTCCCATAAGATGCAATGAAAGATGCATAGAGAGCAAACTGCTGTTCAGCTGATTTAACACTCATGGGCATCTATGAGTAGTTGTTGGTTGGAACATTTGATGAACAGTTACCAGTTGTGGCTTGAGATTTTGAAGAATTATTTCCTGCAGCTACGAAACATACATCACCATCCATGTTGAGAGTCACATGACCATCCTGAGTTGAATTTGAGTGTGAGTCTCCCTTTGAGTAATAAGCAGAGGATTCTGACTTTGAACTTGAACTTGAAGTAACTTTCGCACCATACATTCCCGGATCCTGAACCTGATCAGTTGGTGTCTCTTTCCGAACCATGTTAAGTTCAAAAGTTCGTAATTTATTGACTGCTGTTTTCAAATCGATATTGGCAAACTCTTTATCTTCTCTCATCAAAACCGTGTACATTTCCCATTTCGGTGGAAGAGCATCAAGAAGTTTCTCTACTATCTCCTCTTCTTTGTATACAATGGAGTAATTGCTGAGTTCGGTCATCAGGTGATAATATCTTGTGATGATATCATCAAGTGATTCATTTTTCAAATATTTGAACACCGAGAATTGGGTTTTTAGTAGCTTAATTTTGGATGCACGTATCCCCACATTACCTTCATATCGATTTTCTAGCGCTTCCCATAGCTCTCTAGCGGTTTTGTATTTCCTGAAGGTGTGAAGAATCTCTTGTGGAAGAGCCATGGTGATCGCCTCATGAGCTTTACTCTCTGCCTCATACATTTTCCTCTCCTCCTCATCCATCTTACTGTACTTCTTTATTTGATCACGACCCTCAAACAAGGCCGTTGGTGGAATGTATCCATCTTGTATGCACACCCACATCTTAGCATCTTGATATTTAACATACTGTTCAAACCGATCTTTCCAAGCAACGAAATCGGTACCCTTAAGCATTTTCGGAGCCTTAGTTGCTGAACCGGCCTCAACTTCCATTTTCACCAGTTCCGTAATGTTTATCTAAGTCATCGCTGAAAGAAACACGACTTGAAAACACACAAAAAGTTTTTTTTTTTTTAATTTGAACAGTGATCAGTAGGCGAAGTTATTCTTAACTTCGCTTGATTCCTTAACTTCGCTGAAACTCTTAACTTCGCTTGCTGATTAACTTCGCTTAAGCTTAACTTCGCTTGATTCCTTAACTTCGCTGAAACCTTAACTTCGCCTGCTGATTAACTTCGCTTAATGACAACTTCGCCTGATATCAACTTCGCTTGGTTGATAACTTCGCTTAAACTTATAACTTCGCCTAAACCCTATGAACAGTGACGGCAACTTCGCCTGATGAACACAAGGTTTTTGCAGGTTTTAATTTGACGTATTGCGAGGTATGCGAAGGTGTAATGGGCTATATTTGATAGTGGGAGATGGGTAGGACACAAAAACTCGGTATTTCAACGTAAACTCGTCCCGTGAATAGTCGAACGGAACAATTTCTACACTCGTGTGATAATCCCGAACCACACAATCACGAGCAAAATCTCTGATACCAATTGTAGGTTCCCAGCCGGATCTACACGGAAATATCTCGTACTACGTAGGTGCGGAATCCCTACGTAAGACGATACGAGCGTTAGATGCGATATACGTTAAACCCAAGCATAAACACACGTTACAATACTCAAAAGACACGTTGTATTGCAACACTTAACACGTGATGTTCAAATCACAATTACACGTACTAGCCAAAAACTATATAAAACAACCCGTAAGCCAAACATATATAGTTATCGACAACTTCGCCTAACAGACTAGGCGAAGTTGTCAATAACTTCGCTTGTCCACAAGTTCGCTTATATTAGGCGAACTTGTGAGACAACCTTTACAAACCAAAACAAAACAAACTAACACAATTACAGACACTAGATACTGAACTACTGACATAATGCACTAACACTTATTTTTTTTAACAAATTTATAACTGTAAAATAGTAGTTACTATTCTTAAATTTTATGCTTTAAAATTTGTTAATTTAATATTTACTTCCTATTTTTCTCAAAAATTTGATATTTATAATCTTTTACTTTATAATTGTTTTAACGATTATTATACATCGATTGTATTAATAGTGTTTAACGAGTTTATTATTTCTTGTATACAGATTATTTATTAAATATTGTAATTTCAAAATCTACTCGTGTACTACACTGGTCTCAAACTAGTCATTTTATATAACAAAAATTGAGCAATATAATGGTAATTTGTAAAAGAAAGAAATGACAATATTTCCATGATTATGTGAGGTTGGGGCGGGAGAAGGTTGGTCTTTCAAGGCATCGTGATCCTTACTTGTTGGAAAAATGGAAAGCAAAGAACAATAATTTTTTTCAGAATAAATCTATCTATTCTAATAAAAGACTACCAATTTTGCCACTTGTCAACACCATAGTCCACTTCACCTTTTTTTAACCAATTTTCATAAATGATCCTTATCTTTTAAGTCATTTCAATATATGACATTAAAATTATAGGTTTATTCCAACTAAATCCATTAATACATATAATAAGTATTCTCCATATGGATTGACAAGAGACGATTAATGAATTTTGAAGTGTTAATTAAAGTGTTTATTATGGTTTATATTCAAAATAATAAACATTCAATTCATAATATGTGGAATGAGAACAATCGACTTAGACTAAATTCTGATAACGTTAGCGGCTAAAGCTTAGCCTTTAATACCTAAAAATACATATGATTTTAAAACTAAAAGTTTTCGGGTTGACCCGAAACCTAGAATTCGGACCCAAGGACCAACGCGAATTACTTCGGTTCAGGTTCGGGTTAGTATTTTCTTGGGTTCGAGTTTCTTGAGTCAGGTTAGTTTGGGTTCAGGTACGGGTTTTCTTGGGTTGGGTTTCATGTTACGGGTAAAAGTGGCAGCCCTACTTTCAAAGATTGTAAATAAGAATCACTACATTCATTTTATGCAACTTTAAATATTCTAATATTCTTTTAACTCAGAATAATCACTATTATTTGAACATGGTTTTAATGTTATTATTTATTTTTCATTTTCTTGGCAGTTACATTCAAATGAAATAAACAAATCATTTTGTTATATTTAAATTTTCGGTTTTTATTTTGCTAGATTATACAAATTTTAATTGTAATATATAAAGTCAATTAAAAATTTGTCACACACAGAATATTAATGGCAACAAATTTATCATGATCAATCAATTTCAAATTGTAAAGATTCTAAGGATAATTATATCATCAAAGTTCAGGTATTTGGTTTTTGGGATAATCATGTTTTTTTTTGATAAACTGGGGAGATGTTCTCAAATGACATCATATTAATTGATTAAAAGCTATGACATTTTACATGTATGAATTTTTTTTATTAGTATCATGGATATATATATCATTTATCTAGAGTTTGTATGTATTTGGAGAACCTTTTTTGTCACAAAAACAACTATATATAGCTATATCAATAGTTAAAGCAGACCTATATGTTACTTTATTAAGAGTTACAAGCAGACATGGACTAAAAATTTTGATTTTTGATAAACAATGTATACCTGCTAATACAATCACAAATGTAGTGTAAAAGAAAGTTTTTACTTATTTGTGTAATCTTAGTTATGTAATTTCTGTAATTTTAATTTAATTATAATTGTATTAACAATATATGATCAATTTGTTGACTGTATTTTACTTAATGGTCAAAGTTTAAAGTTTTTAACAATTACCCGTGTAATACACGGGCCTCAAACTAGTAGGTGAATAGAGAAGAGTCCGAAGACATTGTTGTCTTGTCTAAATTGATGTATATTTGAATTGATGTAGTTTTCTTGTTGTTGTGGCTTCTCTCGGACATGTAGAGGGGGTTGTTTGATTGGTTTATTTATAAAAGTTTACGGTAAAAATGACATTTAAATATGAGAATAAAGAAGTGAAGATTGAAGATTTGAAAATATAGTTGGAGATACCAAGTCTTAGAATTATTCTGGTTTAAAAATAAATTGAAGCATAAGTCTATTCTTTGATTTAAGTGGTGTAAATTTGATTTGATTTGATTTAGTTGGTTGTGTTACTGTGCTCTCTGTTTTGGAAGGACAGGGTGTTTTTTTGGTATTAATTAAAATTGCATTTAAAAAATGATATTTAAACATAATTTATTCGTTTTTTAATTATAACTTAATAATTTATTATAAATATTTTGTTTAGAAAAACTAACATGAAAATTGGTGGTGATGATGTGAAAACAACAAAAATGCCTTTGAAGGACAATTAAATAGAAAGAAATTGGTGTTTATAAACGAAAAATACATCACTAATTTACTATATGACATTGACTAGAGATGATACTAATACAAACACATGCAACTCCATATTTTTCCCGAGTGACGGGATAAGTAATAACATCAACACGTGGTGTGGTCATAAAAATAAACTAATGTGAATTAAATTAATCTATTCCAACATCTCTAAAGAAACAAGTTAAGTACGGCAACATGATAGAATATCACTTTTAACCGAACATAACGTTAAAACTCTCACCTTTTATACATGTTTTTACTTTAGCTATTATTAAATGTGTAAACAAATAAAACAATACAATGAATGACAAAAGAGGGTTTATATGTGCGTGCATGTGTGCGTGAGAGAGAGAGTGAGAGGCATATAAGAATATTTGTTCATCAACAATCGAAATAATATTAGTTGGAATATAAGTCGAAACGTCTTCTGATTAGGTTTCAACTATTGGTAAAGCGGTCATACTTTCTTCACCTAAAAGAGAACTTAATTTGGCAGCTCTTTCCAAAAGGTGTGAATGTAGATAAAAAACATCCCCTGAATAAGCCTTGCGCCCAGGCGGTCTTCGTAATAGGAGAGACATTTGACGATAAGTTTGCGCTTGTTTAGAGAGATCATCATAAATGATTAAAGTGTGTCGTTCACTGTTCATAAAATATTTAGCCAGAGTTGCTCCTATATAAGGAGCAAGGTATTGTAATGTAGCAGGGGAATCCGCCGTTTCAGCTACCACAATAGTATATTCCATCTCGTCTCTTTCCTGGAAAGTAGTAACTACCTGAGCCACAGAAGATGATTTTTGACCAATAACTACCTAAACGAATATTACATTTTGGCCTTGTTGATTTAGAATTGTATATGTTGCTATTGTTGTGTTTACAAGTCTGTCTATCCCCAGTAATTAATCATCATTGATCGCGTCCTATGGAAATCATTGAATCAATAGCAATAAGCCATGTTTAAAGAGGCTCATATACATAACGTCGAGAAATAATCCCCGGAGCGGGTGACTCAATTAAACTATATTCAGAAGATGAAATTTCACCTCTACAATCAATAGGTTTAGCCAAGGCGTTGATAACACGAGAGAGTGAGAGAGAGATTGTCAGGTTAGCTAAGAAGACTGCCTAATAACCGAACAAACTAAGGTAGCGTTTGGTATGCAGGAATGGAGGGCGGAATTGAATGATCCATTGTGAGGGAATGGAGAAAAGTGTGTTTGGTTATTCAAAAGAATGGAATGACCCATTACCTAGTTCATTCCATTTCCTCTAAAACACCTCAATTTCATTTCATTCATACACCATTTTTTTTCATTCCTACCCTCTTTCACCCTACATCACATCCACCATCCTCTTAACACCACCACCATCAACATTAACCACCCACCACCACCACCGCCACTGCCACCAACCACCACCACAACCGTTCACCGCTACCGCCTTCGTTACTGCCACCACCACCCGCCTGCCACCACCATCGACCATCACCCCTGCCACCACCATCGACCACCACCACTCGCCGCCCACTCCCACCACCGCTACCACCACCACCCACCCCAACACCACCACCAACCACCATTATCTCTCATCGCTCACCACCCACCCACCACCACCAACCACCACCACCATCACCGCCCACCAATGCCACGACTGCCACCTACCTCCCACCAGTCACTACCGTTTTAATTTTATTTTCTTCTTTTTTTCCTACATACCAAACTACGCAAAGTAATCATTTCATTCTCATGTGACAACCAAACATTTCATTGAAATGGTAATAACCTATTCCCTTCCTTTGTGACTTTGTCCATTCAATTACCACGTTCATTTTATTCCAGCGTTCATTCCATTACTTCATACCAAACAGACCCTAATAAAGGGTCTCAAATTATCACTAGTCTAGAAAAAATTGCACTTCAAAAAAATGATATTTAAATATAACAAGGTTTTACACCCGCGCTTTGCGGCGAGCATGCGTTTGTTTGCGCGTTCAACCAAAAGCAGTCAAACTATGACCATGACTAATCAAGTAATCTTCCATGACAACGTTAAACGAAAATCAATAACAGACGACAAATACGCGGACAAAGGTAACCATGACCATCTGCACCCAATTTTAAGTTTCAATTTTAGCCCAAATAAATCTTCATATGTAGCTTGAAATTAATAAGAGACCTACATAACATAAGCATATTGAAGCCATTCAGTTAGTGGCACAAAGAAAACATACACATAACAAAAAAACGTACACAATTAAATACTACTAAATATATTACTGCGACCAGCCACACACTTTGACCCGAACATGTTATCCAGCCTACCCATGAGCATGCTCAGGAGTGACATACAGTAATCTATTGTTTGATCATGAGTTGGTTAGGGAAAGGCCATTAGTTCATTTTTAAACATAAAGTAATTGAGGTCTATTCAAATTGACGCTTGACCTATTTCCCTAAGGCTTTTAAGAGTGAATTAGTTACCATTAAGTTTCAAGCCTTCTGAAATCAGTTGGAAAACGTACATCCTTGCTGCAATGATAGATTAACTTTCAAATAGAGTATATATTATATTCAAACAAAACTGAGGTTTTATTTTTAGTTATATGCATTGAATAAAAGAAAGATCAATAACTAAAGTAATACACTCAAATTTAATAAAATATATAAATAGCACAATCCATTATTGAAAAAAGTGTTGACCACTTTACACGACGGTCAAATTATTGGCCCTAAAATTTTTAAAAAAAGTATTAAGCCTATATTAGTGAACAAAAACCTTGTCTCTAAAAATAATTATACCATCTATACAATAATTTATAATCAACTTTAAATATACTATTTCGGCACGCCACATTGAAACAGTATCCTTACACCATTTACGGTATGTTATATCATCACCAAATGCATATACACCATCCAGGTGGCATCTCGCATACATGTGCATTAGATGCTATAGTTGCAGTAGTAGCCTTAACATCAGCAGGAAACACAAATTCTAACATCAGTTATTCCTATAAGCAACTTTTTAAAACGTTTACTAATGGTTTAATAAAAATCAGTGAAGCAGCAAATTACGTACTGGGAAGGCGGTAACGACTGAGGCTAGTTTGTTATTATTTAGGAACGTTTAACCTGCAAAAATCATAAAACGATTTAGGTTGTAGTAAACCTTAACAACAAAATTGTACCTTAAATATCAAAATTTGTGAAGCAAAGAAGCACATTGCATGCCGAAGTTACCAACCCTTGGCGAATTCAGAACTTCCCTGCATAAGTCAGAAACACAGTTCAGGTTTAATAAACTTGAAAAAGCATCAATTTTAACACCGATGTTAATTATTTTTAAAACCCTAATGGTTTATAAGGCAAATCAAATTACCTACCAAAGATCCAGTTACGTTGCCTAATTAACTCTGAAGTTGTTCATAAAACACAATCGAATAGAACATTAGAACAGGGAAACAAAAAACCCCAAAAAATTAGAATAAAAATCGCGGGAAAAAAGGACGGGGGCCAGATATCGGAAACGGCGGCCGCCTTCCGTCGACCTACGACGTAGGCAAACACGTCGGGAAGGATTGGCATACCTGGTTGGATTAAGATGTTACGTGTCGTTTTAGTTTATTTGGGTTTTAATTACTTCGTATTCTATAGGGGTAATATGGGTTGTTTTCTGTTTGTTTGAGGATTATATTTGTAACTCTAGTTTTTATATAATGAATGAATCGTAACCTGGAGTTCATCCAGAATTTGAGTAAATCTTCTTTATCTCCTAGTTTTCTTCTCCTTACGGTTTCTAACCCTATCAAGGGTATCAGAGCCAATCTATCCTCTTGACCAGTGGGCTACATACGGCAAGGCAACAAGCGGCTCTTCTGCATCAACAACATATATTGCAAAAGAATCACGAATTGACACAATGGGAAATGAGTGGGAGGAAGTTTATCCCTCAATCAAGAAGGAACAATCCAAGAGTATTGTGATGTATTCGAGGCCGGATTTAATACCGTCAACGTCTGTGAAGTGTATGCAGTGTATCTCTTCATCTCTGGTCTTAAACCAGAAATCACTGAAGTTCTCAAGGAGCATCATAATATCGGAAGCAATTTAACTTTGAAAGAGGCGTTTTCTTTAGCCCGGAAACAAGAAGTGTCAACATATTCTCAAGTAAGTACATATGTTTCTCAACAAAAAAATAGTTTGGTTACCTCTACTGATAATGAAAGTGATAGCAAAATTAAAACTGCCCCCAAGGTGTTCGATGAAATGCCTAAAAGGGTGGGTGACGAGTTCAAAGAATCTATGGATGAATCTGATATTAGGGATAATATTCAAGAAACCATTGGTGTTTCTCTTGATACTAATCAGGAACATGGGGTTGTTACACGCAAGAATGTTCAACATGAAATTGGTTTTTTAGATCGGGATATGCAAAATACAGTGTATAGGAAGGTGCAATTCAGCCCCTGGCTAGTTATGTTGTCACACCCCCTTCCAAGGCCTAGGAGTGCGACCCATAACTTGGTATCGTGTTTGTAAATAAATCAGAGTTGCGTTAGTTTGCGGAAGTCTTATAAAACTATAAGGATCAAAAGTGTAACATTTAAATATATTCAAAAGACGGGATTGTAAATACCCGTTTTAAGTTAACAAAAGGTTATTTGTTTATGTTTACAAAACCACCACATTAAAACATTAAGTTCACAAAAAGAATCCGAGCCATCGGATATTAGTACTTCGTCATGCCAACCTCTAGCTTTGTTCACCTGCAAAATGTAAAAAAATACGTTAGCAACGAATGCTGGTGAACACGCTGACGCAAAAATAACTCTTTTACTTTATTACCCCTCGAGACTACGCCTGCCTCGGCCCAACGTAGCTTAGGAATAACAAAGTCAAATAAAACATTATAAATATGAGCCTCTACACTAGGTCACCTCAGCAAACACCGCAACGTTCGACTTAGTTAAGTACCCGTAAATATACACATAAGGCCGTACTCCCTGCAGGAGAGCGTCCTACGACCAAGGGTGGTGCGATCATGCCCATACATCGCATAGTACCACCTATGTAAGGATTCAGACATACGTATACCACAACCTGAGGGCTAGGTTTATACCCTTTATTTATAACGGTTTTAGAAACACATAGTTCCTTGTAAACAATTTCAAATAACACGTTTGGCTCATTTTTAAATAAGTAAAAGTTTGTGGGCGTATTCACCTTGTCTCTTTAGGATCGGCTTCACTCACCGTCCAAGGGTCTTTCCCTTTCTTTATCTCGCACCTATAGTACGAGTATAAATATTTGTTAGTCGGATACACGATCCGGCTTAAGACCTTTATTCTTATATCTCAATCCTCGATTGAACCTTTAGTTCAATTCTTTGTTTACTTAAAAACCTTTAGTTTAAAAGTAAGTTTATAAACCTTTAGTTTATATTTAGAAACCCGATGTTTCTTCTTCTCAAAGAAACGTAATTATTTTCTTTATTATTTAAGAATACTCTTTATTCATTAAATAATATTTCATAACAAAGAATATTTACACATATACTTACACACACATATATATGTATCCAATAATATTCATAATCATAGTTTCATTCGTTTCTTTGTTATGTTTATTTTTCTTTTATCGAGGTATCGAGTATAACCTCGACTTAAGGCTTAAGCCTTGAATATAATATTAAATAATATTGAATTCGATATTACGCCTAACCTTAAGTGTATAGAACCCCTAGATAATTGAGCAGCACTCCGACGCCGCTTTACTTTTCTCGATCAACTTTGATATGCCAACTTCAACACACGTCGGCACGTCTTTCGCGACTCATTGCCATAACAACGCCTTCTTGATGATTGAGGGTGGAGAGTGGCACAAACTTCGAGGAAACAGTGTCCACAAACAAGAGATCAGGGCACGCTTATCGAGGCAAATCGTTTATATGATTGTCGGGACTTAGAGAGATGTTAGAGAGAGATGTGAACTGAGTTTTGGTGTGCAAAATGTGAAGCCTTGACCTTGCTATTTATAGACTTGAAATTGGTTCCTATAGCGATACGCGATAGGTTCCTCAGCAGACCTATCGCGTATCGCGATATAGGTCTGCTGACTCACAGCGTAGACCTGCCACGTGTTGACACGTGGCAGGCACCGCTACACGTGGCAGCAGTGTTGCCACGTGGTGACACGTGGCGATAACCAGTGCCACATGGCACACGTGTCACATTGTGTCAGGTACCCCATCGTGATACGCGATGGGGCTCTCCTCTGACTCATCGCGTAGCGCGATGGGTCAGGAAATCAGAATTTTCAAATTAAACCCTCAACTTTGGAATTTGGCAATTTTAGTCCCTAGACTTTGGAAAGTTGATACTTTGAACTCGAAATTTTCACGTTGTTACATCCTACCCACCTTGAAACAAATCTCGTCCTCGAGATTGCTTTACTCGAACAAGTGGGGGTATTTCTTTCTCATTTCCGATTCGAGTTCCCAAGTATATTCGGGCCCTCTACGCGAGTCCCATTTTACTTTCACAATAATCAATGTTCTTTTCTATAACTTCTTTGTTTTCGAATCTTCAATTTGTATTTCTATGAATTTTAAGTTCTCATTTATTTTAACGTCTTTTAATGGCATAGCCAACGATTCATCGGTTAAACACTTACGCAGATTCGAAACATGGAATACATCATGTATCCCTTGTATTTCCTCAGACAGTCGCAATCGGTATGCAACAGTGCCGATTCGTTCGAGTACCTCAAAAGTTCCAACGAATCGAGGACTTAATTTTCCTTTATTACCGAAGCGAACAACGTCTTTCCAAGGCGAGACTTTCAATAACACTTTGTCGCCGACATTGAACTCTAACGGCTTACGGCGGATATCAGCGTAACTCTTTTGGCGATCACGTGCCGTCTTAAGTCGTTCTCGGATTTGAATGACTTTGTCAGTTGTTTCTTGGACTATCTCGGGTCCAGACAATTGATTATCTCCAGTTTCAGACCAACACACGGGCGTTCTACATTTTCTTCCATATAACGCCTCGAACGGTGCGGTCTGAATACTTGCGTGATAACTATTATTATACGAGAATTCTATTAGGGGTAAGTGGTCATCCCAACTTCCACCTAGATCGATCACACAAGCGCGGAGCATGTATTCCAACGTTTGAATCGTCCTTTCGCTTTGTCCATCGGTTTGTGGATGATAAGCAGTGCTAAGGTTCAACTTTGTACCGAGAGCTTGTTGGAAGCTTTTCCAGAAATTAGACGTAAAACGACTATCTCGATCAGATATTATAGACAGTGGTACTCCATGCAAAGCGACAATGGTGTTTACATAGATTCGCGCTAATCTATCCATAGAATACGACTCATTGATGGGTATGAAGTGTGCGGATTTTGTTAAGTGATCCACAGTCACCCAAATAACATTATGTTGTCGAGTCGTCTTTGGTAGTTTTGTAATAAAGTCCATGGTAATTAACTCCCATTTCCATACGGGAAGCTCGGGTTGTTGAAGCAATATCGAAGGCCTTTGGTGTTCAGCCTTGACTTTCAAACAATTCAAACATTTCGCAACATGCGAAGCGACATCCTTTTTCATCCCATTCCACCAATAGTTTGCCTTTAGGTTGTGGAACATTTTATCATTTCCGGGATGCTTCATGTATTTCGGCTGGTGAGCTTCTTTCAAAATTTTCTCACGCAAACCTCCAACGATCGGTACCCAAATCCTATTGCCGAGTCTTAGGATACCACCGTCACCTTTGACTAACGAGTCAATGGTGCCATTGCATTTTTCATTGGAGATTTGGTTTTCTTTGATTGCTTGCGTTTGCGCGGATTTGATTTGCTCAAAGAGATCAATTTGAAGTTCTAGGCGCAAAGCTCGAACCCTTTGGGTTTTTCATGCTCTTTACGACTTAAGGCATCGGCCACGACGTTAGCCTTGCCTTCATGATACACAATCTCGCAATCATAGTCGTTGAGCGTTTCCATCCATCGCCGTTGGTGCATCTTGAGCTCTTTTTGATCGAAAATATGTTTCAAGCTTTTGTGATCAGTGTACACGGTAAATCGTACTCCATAGAGATAGTGCCTCCAAATCTTCAGTGCAAAGATTATGGCGCCTAACTCTAGATCGTGAGTTGTGTAATTCTTCGTGTACTTTCAATTGACGAGAGGCGTAAGCAATTACCTTCTTGCGTTGCAATAGTACGCATCCCAAACCGGAGTGGGACGCGTCATTAAGGACTACAAAATCTTCAGTACCTTCTGGCAGAGCCAGTATCGGTGCTTGGGTAAGTTTTTGCTTGAGTATGTCGAACGCCTCTTGTTGCTTCGTTCCCCATTCATACTTGATGTTCTTACGAGTTAATGAGGTTAAGGGAACGGCGATTCTTGAGAAATTTCCGATGAACCTACGGTAGTAGCCGGCCAAACCTAAGAAACTTCGGATCTCAGTTGGCGACTTTGGGACCTCCTACTTAGAGATAGCTTTAATCTTAGCGGGGTCCACTTGAATACCGTTAACATTGATAATGTGACCAGGAAATTGCACCTCGTGCGACCAGAACTCGCATTTCGATAACTTGGCGTACAACTTCTTGGTTCTAAGAATTTCAAGCAAAGTACGAAGGTGGATTTCATGATCGACCTTTGACTTAGAATAAATAAGTATGTCGTCGATGAATACGATAACGAATTTATCCAAGTAAGGCTTGCAAATACGGTTCATCGTATCCATGAATGCGGCCGGAGCATTAGTAAGTCCAAACGGCATAACCGTGAACTCATAATGTCCATACCTTGTTCGGAAAGCAGTCTTTGGAATGTCTTCGGATTGAACTTTAAGTTGGTGATAGCCGGAACGAAGATCGATTTTAGAAAAGTAGCTAGTACCTTGAAGTTGGTCGAAAAGATCGTCAATACGAGGGAGTGGATATCGATTTTTGATTGTAACTTTTTTCAACGCATGATAGTCGATACACATCCTCATGGAACCGTCTTTCTTCTTAACGAATAAAATGGGTGCTCCCCAAGGCGAAGAACTCGGTCGAATGAATCCTTTCTCCAAAAGTACGTCAAGTGGTTTCTTTAACTCCTTCATCTCGGTCGGCGCTAGGCGATATGGAGCTTTGGCGATTGGAGCAGTACCGGGAATCAGATCGATTCTAAATTCCACCTCGCGGTCGGGAGGAATACCGGGGAGTTCATTAGGAAAGACATCGGAAAATTTGGAAACGATCGGGACGTCTTTGATTTCTTCTGGCTTAGACTCTTCAGTGACGTAGGCCATGAACGCGAGGCATCCTTGATTTAAACATTTTTTGGCCCTAATCATGGAGATTATGCTAACTTGGCCAACGTCTTTGTCCCCTTCAATTCAAATCGTTCGTTAATCGGGTGCTTGAAGTTCAACAGTTTTGCTATTGCAGATGATACGGGCATGGTTATCGGATAACCAATCCATACCAAGTACAATACCAAAACCAGCCAGACTCATAGGTAACACACAAATAGGTAACGAATAACCAGCTAGAAAGATTTTTCCGTTTTCAAGAGCTTCGGAGATCTTAACGATTTCACCGCTAGCAGTCTCGACGCTTAAAGTTTTATCTAACTTAGTTAATGGTTTGTTTAATAGACTACAGAAACTATAATCTATAAAACTCAAATTCGCACCCGAATCAAACAAAACTCTAGCATAGGTGTCGTTAACTAGAAACGTACCGGTTATGGTTTCTGGCACGTCAGCAGCCCTTTTTGTGTCGAGTACAAAGACTCGAGCGTTTCCCTTTTTGTCCTTGCCACTACCACCCGCACCACCAGCAGCAGGCTTGTTCTTTGGGCATTCAAAACTTAGATGACCCATTTCCTTGCAGTTAAAGCAAGTCATCCTCTTCTTTCAGCAATCCGCAGCATCATGACCAGTGCGATTGCATGATTCACACACCTTAGGAGGCGGAGCAAAGTTGCAACGTCCCTTGTGATACCTCCTACAAGTCTTGCATTGTGGGGCGTTTGAATTAAATCGGCTTTGGTTCACGCCCTTACCCTTGAATCAATTATTCCCTCCATTTGTCCTTTCTTGAGTTGTTGGTGTCGTAACCTTCTTGTCTTCTTCCTTGTTATGAACCATGCCGCCCATTAGGTAACTGGCCAACTCCATTGCAGAGTCGGCGGTTTGTGGTAGGTGAGACCTTACCATGTCGCGGATTTCCCGCGGAAGTCCCCCAAATATATCTCGTAACTTTGTTGGATTCCGGGTGGACCAGCTGGGGAACAAGGCGACAACACTCATGGAACTTAGTATTGTATTCGCGGAGGTTTGTCCCAACGACCTTAAGATTCAAAAATTTTGTTTGAATCTGATCAGTCTCATGCATAGGACAGAACTTAGCCATCAAGAAGGCTTTAAAATCTTCCCAACTCAAACCATACATAACATCTCTTCCTTTACTCATCAACAGAGCATTCCACCATTCCAACACTTCACCCTTAAACATAAGGGCTGAATACTGAATCTTCTCAACCTCGGAACACTTACTTGTGATTACGATTGTTTCCATCTCCTCGAGCCACCTCACGGTTGAAATGGCTCCCTTATCACCATGGAATTCTTTTGGTCCATAGTACTTGAAATCTTTAAACAAACAACTGCTTATCTTGAGTTTCTTGAACTCATGTCTAACTCCGCCGTCGGCGTTAGACTCATGCACACTCTCTTCAACTTGAGAGGGATTAGGACGAGATTTAACGGGTTTAGAAGGATTAACAGATCGAGAATTTTGAGATTGCCTAGAATGAGATCTATTCATAGATTCTACTCTCATGGCATCTTTTATCATCTTTTGTATTTTGTTCATGTATCTCTCGGGAATTTCTTCCTATTGCTCGTTCTTGAGGCCTTTCCCCTTGTCTTTCATTTCTTTTTCTTTATGAGCATTTTCATTATTATTGCTTTGTTCAGAAATTTTCTTTATCTTTTTCAATTCAGTCTGAAATTTTAACAATATTTCTCTTTAAAACACACTTTTGTTTATTATACATATATATACCATAAAAGATATATATATATATATATATATATATTTTCTATTACAAATACTTATATATATCGTTTCAACGATATATATATATATATATATATATATATATAGCTTGTCTTATCATTACAAGAGAACGTTTCATATGTTCTTCATTTATACACATAGCATACACAGACTATTTTACACATAGAGTCTTCACATCACACACCACCGTCTTCAGTCCTTTAAGAACTTCTTCACAACCTTCGTGAGTTTGTTGCATTTACGAAGGAGTGCTTTTCCAACTTTCTTCTTTTCCTTCTCTTTCTCATCTACCTTCTTCTCCATTCGTCAGTCTCATGCAATGCACGATCCAGATGTTCCTCGTACGACTGCGGGACTATGTTGGGATATCCGTACTGCGGAGGTGGGTCGCGATAACCCAGTGTTACCATCTCGTATTGGTTTCTTGGCTCTGGATATGGAACATAGTCCATGTCTGATGAAAGATAAAGGTAGGTCTTGGCAGCTTGGTTTTGTTCGCGGATCTCGTCGGCTTGTTCTTGAATCGAAGGAATTTCTCCTTGAAACGGTGGGAAGCTTGACGAAGTTTGGATCCTTAGTTTCTCCAAGTACTGGACATACGGGTCTACGGAACCATAGCTTGTATTTTGGAAGTGAGTGATCCATTCATCGGGCTTGATATTTCGTTCGGGTTCTCTGGATGCTCTTCTTCCATCTCTTCCTCGGACTCTTCCAGCGGGTCCTTATCATCTTCCTCTTCCTCGGGATCGGAATTCTCCTCTTCTATTGGTTCTTCCTCCTCCATGGGTTCCTCTTCCTCTTCAGGTTCGTCTTCCTCCATAGGTTGTGGAGTTTCTATGTTCATGGAGGGCATCTTGAAACTTTCGAAAGGCATCATGATCCTCATCTTGGGCTTTCGGGATGGCCCTTCTCAATTGTTGGGTTTTGAACTGATTTCATTAAAGGTAGAACTTCCGGTAAACCATCGGCATGGGTCGGAATGACACTGCATCCAGTCAGAGGATGGGCTTCGTGGCTCTTCCTTTATGGGTCGGTTCAAAAGTAAGGCGTAGGATGGATGTGGATTTGGCTGTACATAACTAGTTGGGAAATGTTGTGGTACCTCCGTGGGCTGATAAGTTGGAACCTCCGTTGGGTGGTATATTGGTACTTCTGACGGTTGATACATTGGCATAGTCGGTGGATGATAGCTTGAATGCCTCGGTGCCTCAACACTTGGCTTCGGTGGACTATCGGGGATGTTGATTGGGTAGTGCCTACTTCCGGGATAGTATAGGGGTTTGGACAAGTCTCGTTCCACATCTTGATCAAAGAATGCTTCGTAATATCCATCACTCATGTTATCTTCATGGTAGGGTTCGGCTATACCAGCTTCCTTGGCCTTGCGTATGTAGTTCTCAATGTGAGCTTTAAACGACATCTAATATTTATAGGTGGTTTAGAATGTAGAGAGGGATAGAAAGGTTACCAGCCTATCTTATCTTTAAAACAAATAATCAAATAATTTTCCTATACTTGGATCGAAGCTTGGGTATTGTTTTATGATACCCAATTCGCTAAGATTGATGGCTCTGATACCAAGCCTGTCACACCCCCTTCCAGGGCCTAGGAGTGCGACCCATAACTTGGTATCGTGTTTGTAAATAAATCAGAGTTGCGTTAGTTTGCGGAAGTCTTATAAAACTATAAAGATCAAAAGTGTAACATTTAAATATATTCAAAAGACGGGATTGTAAATACCCGTTTTAAGTTAACAAAAGGTTATTTGTTTATGTTTACAAAACCACCACATTAAAACATTAAGTTCACAAAAAGAATCCGAGCCATCGGATATTAGTACTTCGTCATGCCAACCTCTAGCTTTGTTCACCTGCAAAATGTAAGAAAATATGTCAGCAACGAATGCTGGTGAACACGCTGACGCAAAAATAACTCTTTTACTTTATTACCCCTCGAGACTACGCCTGCCTCGGCCCAACGTGGCTTAGGAATAACAAAGTCAAATAACACATTATAAATATGAGCCTCTACACTAGGTCACCTCAGCAAACACCGCAGCGTTCGACTTAGTTAAGTACCCGTAAATATACACATAAGGTCGTACTCCCTGCAGGAGAGCGTCCTACGACCAAGGGTGGTGCGATCATGCCCATACATCGCATAGTACCACCTATGTAAGGATCCAGACATACGTATACCACAGCCTGAGGGCTAGGTTTATACCCTTTATTTATAACGGTTTTAGGAACACATAGTTCCTTGTAAACAATTTCAAATAACACGTTTGGCTCATTTTTAAATAAGTAAAAGTTTGTGGGCGTATTCACCTTGTCTCTTTAGGATCGGCTTCACTCATCGTCCAAGGGTCTTTCCCTTTCTTTATCTCGCACCTATAGTACGAGTATAAATATTTGTTAGTCGGATACACGATCCGGCTTAAGACCTTTATTCTTATATCTCAATCCTCGATTGAACCTTTAGTTCAATTCTTTGTTTACTTAAAAACCTTTAGTTTAAAAGTAAGTTTATAAACCTTTAGTTTATATTTAGAAACCCGATGTTTCTTCTTCTCAAAGAAACGTAATTATTTTCTTTATTATTTAAGAATACTCTTTATTCATTAAATAATATTTCATAACAAAGAATATTTACACATATAATTACACACATATATATGTATCCAATAATATTTATAATCATAGTTTCATTCGTTTCTTTGTTATGTTTATTTTTCTTTTATCGAGGTATCGAGTATAACCTCGACTTAAGGCTTAAGCCTTGAATATAATATTAAATTATATTGAATTCGATATTACTCCTAACCTTAAGTGGCGTATAGAAACCCTAGAGAATTGAGCAGCACTCCGACGCCGCTTTACTTTTCTCGATCAACTTTGATATGCCAACTTCAACACACGTCGGCACGTCTTTCGGGACTCATTTCCATAACAACGCCTTCTTGATGATTGAAGGTGGAGGGTGGCACAAACTTCGAGGAAACGGTGTACACAAACAAGAGATCGGGGCACGCTTATCGAGGCAAATCGTTTATATGATTGTCGGGACTTAGAGATATGTTAGAGAGAGAGATGTGAACTGAGTTTTGGTGTGCAAAATGTGAAGCCCGGACCTTGCTATTTATAGACTTGAAATTGGTTCCTATCGCGATACGCGATAGGTTCCTCAGTAGACCTATCGCGTATCACGATAATGAAAGAAGAATTACTCCTTGTGATGATTCTTGATGCAACATACAAGAATCTCTTCAAAATGAAGGCATGGGCGTGTATGTGGCATAAATGGAAAACCAAAAGTTCATGGAAGTTGTATAACAAACCATGTTTGAAGATGTTATTGAATAAAGAGCTTAGTGGAGGCGATGAGCTAATATGGGAAATGAAATTTTATGTCAAACAATGTTGGAATAAGCTGTTCATGAAGTGCATGACCTGGATGCAACAGAAATCAACTTGCTTATCTAGTGGTTATGATATTTGGATGGTTTCATGGCTTAAGTTTGTTAGTTATTTTGTTAAAAATCAACTAACTGTCAGGATTAAAAAAGTTGAGGCTGCTATTTTTGAAGCTGGTATGAAATTAAAGGTTAAGTGGGGTTACCAAATTAGTGCTAATGGTTGGAATAAGCAGGGGCATGACTTTTTCATTAACAGACTCAGTTTGGATAAAGTGGACAATCATTTTTCTTTGGATGGGCAATGGTGGGTTGTTGATAGACGTCAATATTTAAACAAGATGGTTAAGGGAAGTCATAAGGGTTCTCTAGTTGTGTGGGCCCAAAGTGACAAATTTGGTTCAAACGGGCTTTTACAAAGTCTAGCGTACCATTGTTTTCATGGGTTATGTATACGCCAGAGCTGTCGGTATATTATAATGGGCTTGGATTTTCGGTATACTTATAATAAGTGGTATGATATTATCAAATGTGGAGATATTTTGGCCATGCGCGATGGGCGTATTGTTGATGTCAACTTTGAAAATGTTATTCAGCTAAACCAACAAAACAAAAAAGTATTGATTGATGATATTGCCTATGATAAATATGAAGCTTATTATGAAATGGTATGGTACGGTAACATCCCACATAGACACTTTGCTGAAGATAAGGGTGGTAGAAATCTGAACACAGTAGACAAGGAGCAATGTAGGTTTACAATTGTTTTTGCTACTGTTACAATTAAGACTCCATTTATTGTTTCACCGACAAAGACTAGAACCGAGAATAATGTGGGTTATAGAGATATGTTCAATGTAAATGAAACACATGATCATGTTGTAATAGAGAAAGGTTCGGTTCTTGTGGATCTAGGTCCAGTTCTTGTGGATCTTACTGATGGTGAAAGCAAATTAGTTATATTTTCACAAACTGGAGAACCATTTGCAGACAAGCATAAAATCTCTACATCAAGTGACATTGCAATATCTGTGGAAGAGGAAAGGTCTGCTTGTACAATACACAACTACTGTGGAAATTTACTTGTTGAGTGGAAAACCTGGCCTTATGTAAACAAGGAGTTAAGGGTTGAAAAATGGAAGCCATTGCCTCATAATCTTGAAATTGCTCAGAATATTATGGTTGTGAAAACGGAATTTATGCATCATAAGCTTGAATATACTGCTCGTGATGACAATTCTATTACTAAATCCCTCGCCTTAGAGAGCCCAACACATGATACCTTTTCAAAGTGGGCTAGCCTATCTGATCAAAGTTCTGGTGGTTTGGGCAATACTCAGGTTGTTGACATCAAGTTGTCAATGGTATGTTCTATACCCCATGGGTTTGTTAATTGCTTTAATGTTCATGTTTGTAAAGGGGAGGTGGATTGCACTACTAAATGTAAGGTTACTGCTGCCCATCACCATCTACTTTCTATTACTCATTGTAAGATTCAGTTAGGAATCGATGATAAACAACTTAAGGCAAATATTGGAATTGTATTCTTGGTTGGGGTGGTGTTTATATTTATGGTGGGAGACCTACTGTCTGAAATTTGGGTTGCATTATGACTATTGATAATATGCTTCCAGCTAAGGAATGAAGCATCTAATAGTAATAAGATGAATGTTAAAGTTATTGGTGTAGCTAGGGAACGCGAGTGGCGGCCACCGTGGCATGACACTAACATGGCTCCGAATTCCAACGAAACATTTCAATGGCATCTCCCGTGTTACTTGGTGACAATTCGATCTATTGTTATCGGAAGAATTAAGTGGCGTGAATCATAGAGCGGGTCAAACCAAAGAGTACATGGATGCTGCAATTTCTTTTATTCTAGTTTATCTTGTGATTCTTGGGGTCAAGAATTTTATAAGGGTGGAGTATTGTTACGTGTCGTTTTAGTTTATTTGGGTTTTAATTACTTCGTATTCTATAGGGGTAATATGGGTTGTTTTCTGTTTGTTTAAGGATTATATTTGTAACTCTAGTTTTTATATAATGAATGAATCGTAACCCGGAGGTCATCCAGAATTTGAATAAATCTTCTCTATCTCCTAGTTTTCTTCTCCTGTTTGTAACCCTTTCATAAGAGCAGCATCAGACAGAGAACACAACCCCTGTAAAGTAAAATTGAGAAACTGAAATGAAGATACATACAATGCATCATAACCACATGTTAAAAAGTTGATTAAGAAGTCATGACATGTAAGAGATATGAACCACGCATTTGATAAATAGTGAATAATGTCAGAGAATGAGAATATGCTTTTTAATATATATATATATATATATATATATATATATATATATATATATATATATATATAATTTGTTCCTTTTTTTGTTTTAATTATAACTTAATAGTTTATTATAAATAATTTGTTTAGAAAAACTAACATGAAAGTCGATGATAATGTGGAAACGAAAAGGTGTTTGTGAAGGACACTGTAATATAAGGAAATTGGTGTTTTTAAAAGATAAATACATCACTAATTTATTATATGTAATGTTTTAAAAATTGGTATTTTATTTGTATTGGATTGGATTAAAAATTGGTATAATCAATTGAATCCGGTTTTACCGGAAAGTTCAACCGGTTGAATAGTTTACCTTATAATTTTCTATAAACTAAATGATTTCATAACAAAAAATAATTCAAAACTAAATGATTTCATAACAAAAAATATCCATATTAAAATAATAATGCAAAAACACTCAATCTTTAAAAAATAGTCCTAAAGTTTACACGTTTGAATGTTAATTGTTGGGTTAAAAGTAATTTTGAAAAAATATGGGTAACAAATATCAAAAATTTCTCGAACATAAAACTAGTTTGCCGGTAAAAACCGGTATTTTAGACAAAAACCGCGGTACAATATTCTAGCAAACCGGCCAAAAATATTGGACTCAAAATACCGGCCTGCTGTGCAAAATCCGGTTTAACCGATTCAACCGGCCGGTTTGAACCGGTTTTTAAAACACTGACTATATGACATTGATAAACGTATAACATTGATCGGTTCAATCGACCGGTTTAAACCGGTTTTTAAAACACCGACTATATGACATTGATAGACATGATACTACCTAATATAAAACATGCAAGTCCATGTTTTTCCCTAGTGACGAGATAACACATCAACACGTGGTGTGGCCATAAAAACAACTTATTAAATTAATCTTTTCCAACATCTCTAAAGAAACAAGTTAAGTATGGCAACATGATAGACTATCACTTTTAACCGAAGTTATGTTAAAACTTTCACCTTTTATTCGTGTTTTTAATTCAGCTATTATTAAATGTGTAAACAAACAAAACAATACAATGAATGACAAAAGAAAAACAGGCAAACAAACAAACCAAACCAAACAAACACCTTTATCATCAATAGGTTTAGCCAAGGCGTTGATAACAAGAGAGAGAGAGAGAGAGAGAGAGAGAGAGAGAGATTGTCAGGTTAGCCAAGAAGACTGCCTGATAACCAACCAAACAAAGGGTCTCAAATCATCATCGGTCTAGAAAAAACCAAACCCTTTGATTAGAAAAAACAGGCAAGTCATCATTGGCTACCAAACAAACTCTCTCTTGTTGTCAATGAGTTTCTAGTTGACAATCTAAAATGGCAAGTTCCCATGGTCTGCCAAGGTTGCATTTATAGCACCTACGGAATCGAACTTTGTTCGAGCATTTTCTCAATTGAGTCAAGTGGCATCATTTAAGCTTTGTGTATGGGGCGTGCATGTGTGTGGACCGTGGAAAGATTTCAATACAAGATTTTCAAGAGCATAGACTTAAGAGAATATATTCTGATCATGCAAGATTTAGTAGGAATATCAATTGACTTTTACAGTGTAATTGAAATCAAGACTTGCCATTTGATTTTCCATATTTGGCAAACACAGCCTCATTCAGGCGATGACCTTTGGACTTTGTATGCACCTTTATAGACTAATTTAGCTTGCTACAACATAAAACAATCAAGTAGAATCTAGTTTTTTTTTTACTATGAAAACTTCTTATATGAAAACCCACGGAACCCAACCAATACCATACTAAATTAAATGCAATTTAGAGGTGTTTGGCATTGTGTTTTCATAATGATTACGTGTAAGAAACAGATAAAAAAAGGGTGGTTTGAAGTAGTAACTGGATATGCATTCATTGTCGAAGTCGTGATAATTAGATTGTCTTCACAAATTATGATAGTTAGGGTTTACATGTAAAATGGCCTGTGTATAACATAACATATTTTGTTACAACTATTCTACTCGAATTATATAAACTTTGAATAATTAAATAATCAGAACTAGAGATGATCAAACCAAATTCACTAAACTGAGACCTCATAATCACTTTCAAAATGCAATGCTACACACCCCTTTATTATAACCAGGGTTGGTAATTCAAACAGTTTTAGGGTTGTTATTTATAATCACCTTAATAAAAATTGTCGAGTATAGATTACCCGTTTAAACTAAAGAAAGAAACTATGTTATTTTGTCAACCCATTGCCCCTTTATGACACATTTAACCCATTTAGTACAACCCGGTTACTCCGTGTGACTCGCTTAGATTAATGGGTTACACGGGACCTGCTTGTGTGACATAATTTTTAATTGTATCTAGTTGTGTTTTTTTTTAACAAAATACATAAATTAATTAAAATTTACACCGGGACAATTACAGACTAACGGCAGATAGACGGGCAACAAGCTGCGCCGCTACCCCCTTCTGAATAGCAAACCCTACCCTACTAAACACAACGTTCCATTTAGCATGGGCGGAGTTACTGCTGACCACCTGCTGAACCCGCTTAAGGAACTGAACCGCGTCAGGGCCGATAGCGCCAAAGGTGTCGAAAGCAAACGGTATGAACACGTGCTGATTCTCAAGGCAAGCTTTCTCGTGCTTTGCTACTTTACCCGCCTCTGCCTTGTTTATCGCATGACCCACCACAAACCCATGGTCCCGTAGCCCAACGAGGGGGGACACACCTGTCAAATCAACGCACGCATGCTTCCCTTTTTCCCATCCAAAAACAAGAATGTCAGCGGTTCTTAGGGTTGATCTCCCATCTAAAGGGTCGGTTAAGAAGTTCACCGGGGCTTCCTTTTTTTCCGAGATCCCGGCCCGCTTAAGGACGTCATAAAGCACATTTCGAACTAGATCATGTCGATATTAAAAGCCTGGTAATTCTTTGCAATGGACTGCATGCTCCCCAAAAGAATCCAAACAAGCCTTTCGGCATATGGGGCACGGGTCATCCACCGGGAAAAGGGGTACCATCAACCGGTATTTGAGGATGGCCCGATATTCCACTGGCGACATACATTGCCCTAAACCTTCAATGGGAACAACTGACAGGAAATCCTGAGCGTGAGGGGCACGTAAACACTCAAACACGGCTCGCTGTCGCGGGGACAAAGCGAACTTCTCTTCAACTGTCTTGACGATTTCACCATATAAGGCATTCGCCAAAATTTTCTGGGCTTTAGGAGGGGCGGTGTCTTTAAAGTCGAAACCGCCAAGATCAAGATCAAGATCAGGAAGAGAATTATGCAGGGTATCCAACGCACCCCTATAATCATAGTCAAACAGCTCACCCCCACACTCCCGTAGGATGTGGTCTTGAAGAACCCAAGATTGGGCCCTTGAAGCCACAAAAGCGTAGGAAGAGGCATCCTCAGCCGAGCAAATCCCAAGACCCCCAAAACGAGTTGGGAGGGAAGCTAACCTCCATTGGAGGTCCCCAAAAAAGGCACCACCACAAACAACAATGTCCTCGATCGCTTTTCGAAGACCCGAGTCAAAAACAAAGACGGCTCCTCCGACATTGGAAGGCTGACACGTCCTAAGCCCAAACAGAAGTTTAGCGACTCCCATACACGAACGAAGCAGGAGGAGTTCACTTTGAGGGTCACGAAGGCCTTTGAGGCATTCCATCAGCTCAACAGCACGTTTTGCTCTTTTGAGGGCCAAGCCACTAATAAACTCCTCGTTTCTACTGACAGCACCACCCAAAAGTTTCACACCATGCACCGGCCTACCAATGTCCCGTGGAAATTAACCTTCTTGAGTCTTCGCCCCATCACATGTAGGCCAAAAAACTTCAGTTTTTTTGATGTTGAGAAGGAGGCCCAAAGAGGGGCCCTCCACTCTGATGATGTCTAAAGCCTTGGCAACCTGAGTAGCGTCTCCAATAAGGGTCCCATCATCCAGGTACCAGGCGTGAAAAAGAAGCTTACAGTGATCTCTGATCTGGTGGACAAGGGGGTGTAAAACAAGGGCAAACAGGAGAGGCCCTAAGGGATACCCTTGCTGAACCCCTGTGGAAGACCAAATATTATCATTTCTCACATAAAGCCTAGCTGGCTGCCCGTATAAAAAATCAACCCAAGCAGAGATGGATGGACACATTTTCCTTACCTCATTTAAAAGAGCAGTTCTATCCACAAGGTTAAAGGCATTCGAAAAATCGACGGTAAGCATAGACAACGACCCGTCTCGGTGGTGCGCATTTACAAACATATTCGCACTATGAAGAACCGCCTCAGCCCCGTTTGGAACCCCGACCCCAAACTGAAAGTCGCCAAGGTATTTGGCCATATCCTTCCCCACCCCCTTCATAGCCACCTTGGAGACTACTCTCCTCCATATTGAACCCACTGCAATAGGTCTAATCCCATTATCGGGCTTGAGAAGAGGCGTAAGGGGAGCAGATGCAACGAACCCCGCCAAACTCCTAGGGCACCACCCCTCAAACATAAGTTAACCATAGCTGTAGTCGCCCTAACCAGACTAGCCGCAATCACGGACCCTTCCCCACAAAGGGCGTCCAAAAGGTGCTGAGCCCTCAAACCATCTCTCCCACACGACGTCCCTTTAGGGAAGGATTTGATGCACACCAGTACACTGTCAGTCTCTGCTACAAGGGGAGGCTCTGCTAGTAAGAAAGCGGGCATTGTAGGGGGAGGCATACAGGGGTGTTTATCCTCGAGAGCCTTCAAAGTTTTCTTATCAAGTGGTGCGACCCCAGAAGAACATAGAACCTTAACTGCAACGGTAAAATGACCATCGGCAACCTTACGTAAGCATTGCTTGACGTTAGAACCCCTATCCTCACTTTTTTATCAGACCCTTTCTTAAAACCGTTTGGGCCCTCCATCGCAGGTTGAGCAAACAAAGACTGAATGAGAGTGCCAAACCCCTCACGGTCCCCCCATTGGGCTAGCACTCGCTATATACTGAGGCATTGACCGGTTTTCCTGTTGCCTGACCTCTTATCCTGGCGGCTGACTAGCGTAAACACACGCAGCGTACACCGAGGTAAAAGTAGCAGACGAATCCATGCATCAACCGAATCAGGCATAGCCACCACGTTGTCCAAAGCTGTGGTTAAGGCTTGGGCAAACGCCATGCGACAACTAAAAGGGATGCTCTTAACAGTTTTAATAGGAAGAGAAAAAACCCGGTTAAGGAGAGCAACATCCACACATACCTCTCCAGACGAGGAAGGCTCCGTTGTGACACACGGTCTAGGGACTCCCACAATAAAACCCTCCTCATCCCCTTCCCTTGGCATAAACCGAATAACCCGATCTTCATGGTGACACGCCCAACGGAAGGAACGAAGACGCATGCACTCCCAACACAACCATTGTTCAGACAACCTAAGGGCTTCGCAAACAGATGTAAAAAGATAAGGGCCTTCAGCAATAGCACGCCTCAAAGTATCTTTTCTATCATCCGAACCAAAATGGTGACTTTTAATATGAGGCATAAGCCTTCGGATCCCCTTAGACCCAGCAACACCATTGGGGCAACAATGGAACCCCTTAAAGGGGCAAGGCCAAAAACCATTAGACATGGCCAAAAAAACCACCGAATTGAGAACAACTTCAACCGAGACAATGTCTCCACCTCAAAACGAGAAGGAAAAAAAAAACAGAAACAAGAGCTACCCGACGGTTCAACAGCTTTTTGAACCGAAGCTCATAGAAATACTTACACCGAGCATTTCATCGAACACCTTGTGGGCACTTCAGAAAACGAAACAACTGAACATATGAAAGTGCAGACATGGCGGATGGAAGGAGTGAACACTGTTGTTGTTCTTCTACATGACTACATCTTCATCCTTCTGTCAAAGATGTGAACACTGTATCTAGATCAGAGTTGATATCTTTGATGGGCATAAATATAGGGAAAAGTTAACATACACATGAAATTAACATGCTAATTGTAAGAATCAAGTAGAGTGATTATATATACAAATAGAGTAATTATGAATTACATCATAGAATAATTAATTTATGAGGCACGCTAAAGTTCGTATATTCATCCACTAACCCGACACAAATATAACCCTAATTTCAACCGAGTTTATTTCATCACAACCAAGCACAGTGCCTATAATTAAAAAAAATAAAGGGATTTTTTTTTGTAAAGAAAAGGCGGGTATTGACCGGGACACATCAAAATGACACTTGGAATAAAATAAAAGCAAGACAAAATGACCACAGATAAAGATTCCTTATTTTGATTTAACAATAAGGCCCAACACTAAACTTAAGATCAACTATAATTGAGCAAATACTCGATTAATTTGATAATCCTCCTGTGTGGTAAATACTAACTAACTAGTGTGAGACACAAATCACACAATGATTAATACTAATTAAGCAGGGCCCAGCCCAGCATGGACACAAGATAAGTTTTTATCAAACTTTATGAAAAGGCCCATCACACATAAGGGAGAGCATAAATCCATCGAATCTTTAATCAACATTGACTTTTTAAACTTGTTGAAAAGGCACAGCCATTATTCAGCATTGTTCCGTTAAGAATGTAATCCACCAGCTACAGCCATTCAAGTGTGACTTAAACAGATTCAGCCTTTCTACTTCTTCAATATTTACACCTACATACATGGAAACGTTATACTCGTTATTCAAAAATGGATTAAGATTTGAATAGGTTTATTTCAACACCTTCCCTCATAAAATAGCTCACTATCATGTAAAAACTAGCAATCACGTGGAAACTTTAACTAATGCGAAAACCTAGTCTAAGTGAAATCTATTTGTAAGCGAAAACTACTGCAATTGATCGATAACTCACCTTCAGCTTCATGAAAACCTAGCTCAAGCTCTAATGGCATACTGAACGTAAGCTTGCAACTTTACAAGATGCATCTTGTTAGCAAAACTAACAATGAGAGTGATGGGTGATTTCGAGGTACATTAATGCAAGGAACATGACAATTTGTCAAAAGAAATTTTAAAAATGTCATGTTGATATTGTTAAATTAGTGACGTTACTATACTAATTAGTAGACCTCACAAGTGGTTTACTGTCATCTTGTACGTTAAAATTACAAAAATGTCATATAGTTAGCTCGTTTCGATACATAGCTAAAGGCGATTGTATATTAACTAAAAAGATAGAAACCTTAGCTTTATAATACATAATGCCTTGGGGGGAGGGGTGATGGATGTGATTAACTTTCTCATCACACACTCCACCCAATCAAATGGTGTCACATCACCAATCTCAAATCCATTACATGTGATGGTTTTTTTACTAGGGATTGTGGTGTGATGTGATTGTGTGTGATGGTTTTTTTTAATAAATACTAAAATAAACAAAAAGAAAACAATATTACATTAACTAAAAAATAAAACAAGATTACATTAAATAAAGACAACTAAATTAAAAAAACCGACAAAAAAAAAAAACCTACGGCCCTTCCCAACCCCACTTGTCGCATATCTCGCGTTTGCGTTGAAGTATGAGCGATTTAAAGGGTTCCTGAAGATGTTCGTGCGATTGTAGGAGGAAAGTTAGATCGACGTTTTTTTGTTTTTTATTCACATGGTTGATATACGTATCCTCACGTTTCATTTTTAAAATATGAGCCTCTTTCCTTCGCTCCTTCGTCTCAGCCATTTCCGTCATCTTAGCCGACTTGTATTCGATGAAGTTTTCGGCCATCGCTTCCTTTCCAAGTCTTGACGGTTCCCCACTTTTCTTACGATTCGGCCGTGTGGATGTGGGTGTGGATATGTCTTCGTCGGGATTGTCTTCGGGTTCCTCGTTCAAGTTCATGTTTGGCATGCTGCATGACAAGCCGCCGGTAGACGTTGTGTAGTCCCCGGACTCGGAAGTTTTTGATCTTTTTGAAGAAGATCCTTTCTTCCTTGGAGCCGTTGGTTCGTTCAAATCGACCAACGAAATCGGTTCCCACTTCGCGTGATGTCTCGCAATCTCCCACGCTTCCAAGTGGGGAAAATCCTTACATTTGTAAGCTCGGACATATTCGGCCAAAGCGTTCTTTATGTAGTCGCCTCGCTCGCTCCGCTTTGTGGAATTCGGGACTACAAAACATTTAGAAAAAATATATATATCAAATTATAAAAATAAAGTAATAGATTATAAAATAAATAAACTAAAATAGTTACCTCTTGGACGTAACAAGCATTAAATTTTGACATTTTTTTATTCAAATCTCCCCACTTGCCAATTATTTGATCCTTGTTTCGTTTGGTTGCGCCGGGAAGTTTCGAGAAATGTTCTTTAATACGTTTCCAAAACGCTTCTTTTCTATGTTGGTTTGAGTGTTTTTTTTATTCGGAGAAATGTAAATAAGCCTTGGTTAAGGCGACCTCCTCATCGGCCAACCAACGCCGAGCACCTCTTTGATGCGGCTCCTCATCCGCGGAGTCATCTTCATCCAAAGTTTACACTTCGTGACGAAAATCACTTGCAAATTGATATATAACATCGTTATTGTCTAGGGGATCGACGGACATTTGAGACGGTTGAGATCCAAACATTTGAAAAGCATTATTTGGGTAATTTTTGGTAGAAAAAGGGGGAATAAAAGGTTGGTTTTGATACGATTGGTTTTGGGACGGTTGATAATAACGTTGTTGTTGGGAAGGTTGTTGTTGGTTTTGGGACGGTTGAAAAGGTTGTGGATAATAAGGTTGTTGTTGGGAAGGTTGGTTTGTGTCGGGTTCGTCTTGTAAGCGAAATCTCGTCGGTTCGCCTAGATTTTGTCGAAACTTTGTTCGGGTTTGGGTTTTCTTTGAACCCGACCCACGTTTCTTAGAACCCTCCATTTGATATGTTAAAAATGGTGTGTGTAATAGAAGATTTTGAGTTGGATTTGTGTATGTTTTGAAGATAAATTTATATAGGTAAAATATGTTTTTTTTTATTTTCCAACGGCTACATTTAACGGCTAGATTTCTTGGAATTAAACCCATCACATGCGTGATGGTCATCACGCAAAGCCCCTCCATCAAGCGTGACAAACTAGTGGCGGCGGTGTTGAAAACCCCACCACGCGTGATGGATGATCCATCACGTGGTGCCCCGTCCCCCCTTAGGATTAGCGTGGAGGTAGGGTACTAGACCCCATGTACGACCTTTTATTTATTATAGTATATTTTGTATTTGTTATGTTTGTTTACTAACCAAAGCCCGATGACCCGGGGAGTTGTGAAGGTAACCTCTAGGGGTGTACACGGTTCGGTTCGGTTATTTTTTATTAATAACTAATATTAAACTTGGGCTAAAATTAAAATTGTTCTTAAAAATACATGACATGAATACTTTAATATATTAAATGAATGTATAAGTGTATAACTACATAAAATGAAGGTATAAATATATGAAATTGAGATTTTAGTACATGAAATGAAGATAAATACATGAAAATGATAGTATTAAACAATTAATACATATAATACATGAAATAGAGGGAAAAATGCTTGAAAATATGAAAATAATGAAGCATTCAGTGCGGTTAAGTTAATTCGGTTTTCTGTTTTTTCGGTTCGGTTTCATTGGTTTTTCGGTTCTTTCAGTTAAAATTCGGTTATTGCTTACCCCTAGTAACCCCTCATCGGGATGGACCCACTAAGGTTAGAGTTTCATGATGGTGGCCATGGAGTTCCTATATTATGAGCCTTCCTCTTTCATATGAAAGGATCCTCTCTTGAACCTTTGCCCTCCAACATATTTTTGTGTCTATAAGAGCATTCCCGACAACTTCTCTATCTCTATCTCTATAATTACATTGAAAAACACTAAATTTTCTCTCTCATATACAAATAAATACTACTTTTTTACATCTTTATAATGATTTTTTCTCTCTGCTCCACTCACAACCACTTTCAAATATATTAAAAAATAAATAGATGATGAACAGTGTTCCTCAAAATTTACTCATCTCTTTAAAATTCTCTCTCATCCTCTCACAACCACTTGCAACCCTCTAAAAAAATTAGAGAAGCTTACATAATTATTAATTAGAGAAGCTATTGAGAATGCTCTAAACAAGAGGAAACTCTTATCAATCACCTCCGCTTCCCCTGCCTTCCTTGACCGGTCTCGAGCAATTGCCGGAGAAGAAGATCGAGGTGTGAGTCGGTTCATCTTGAAAACTGGAGAACATTAATCTGAGCCCACCATGGGTTAGATTGGTGATTATCTAGTCTCACTTGAGATATCAAGCTAAGCCTACCCCCGGGTTAGTTTGGTGATTCTTCAATTAGGAAAAATATATTTCAAAACGAGTAAATTATATGGATGACATGTTTGGTTTGGTTCAAATTAAAGATTTTTTCATGTGGTTTCAAATACAGGGGTGTACCGTGCACCAACATAACCTTATCCCTTTTGAATCGTAAATCCAGTCATACTAAAACGAAGTTTTGGGTTTTACGAGCCAAAAAGTTACTACTCACGACCCATTGAACCCTAGTCAAAAAAGCCACAGCCTCCGGAGCCAGGAAACCGAATGTATCCAAAGCAAGTGGTAGAAACACGTGTTGATTCTCTAAACAAGCTTTCTCGTGGTTGGCAACTTTGCCTAATTTCGCCTTCAACGCAGTCTGACCCGCAACACACACATTGTCTTTTAAGACAACAAGAGGGATACTCCTGTGAGTCAACACAAGCATGTTAAATGACAAAGGTTAAAACTTATATATGTAGGTTTTCAATTAAATAACAATGTAGAGTTTGTTAAGTAACTGATGATTTTAATAACATAATTATACTTTTATTACAACTAAAAGTCTATGAAAAGCTATCATGTAAACGCGTATCTAATGAATTAAGTAGAGAGAGATTGTCAGGTTAGCCAAGAAGACTGCCTAATAACTGATAAAACAAAAGGTCTTAAATCATCATCGTAAAAAAACCAAACCCTTTGAATAGAAGAATTAGGCAAGTCATCCTTGGCTACCAAACAAGCTCTCTCTTGTTGTCGATGAATATCTAACTTGACACCTTAAAATGGCAAGTTCCCATGGTTCGCCAAGGTCGTATTTATAGCACCAACAACATCGAACTTTGTTTGAGCATTTTCTCAAGTCTAGTGGCATCGTTTAAGCAATGTCTATGGGGCGTGCATGTATATGGGCCGTGCAAAGATTTCAACACAAGATTTGCAAGAACTTAGAGAATATATTCTGATCATGGAAGATTTAGTAAGAATATCAGCTGACTTTTAGATAAACGGGGTTACACAGGACATGTTCGTGTAACATAATTTTTAATTGCATCTAGATTAGAGTTGATATCTTTGATACACATAAATATATGAAAAGCGCTCAAGTTCGTAAATTCATCCACCAACCTGGCATAATTGCAACCCATCATTTTAGCCGAGTTTATATCATCACAAGTACCAATAAGTCCATTAGAGGCCCAACATTAAACTCAGGATCAACTATAATTGAGCCAATGCCCGATTAACTTGATAATCCTCCTGTGTGGTAAATACTAAAGTGTGACACAATGATTGATACTAATTAAGCTGAGCCTTACCCAGCAATCCAGCATGCCCACAAGATAAGGGAGAGCATAGATCCATCGAATCTTTAATCTGCGTTGACTTTTGAAGCTTTGTGAAAAGGCACAATCTTATATATACTCCCAACTATCAACATTATTCAGAATTAGTCCTTTTAAGAATACAATCTACCAGCTTCAGCCCTTGAGTTTCCACAACTTTAATGTTAACACCTATATACATGGAAATGATAATGATACTCATTCTCCAAAGTCCAAACTGGATGAGACTTGAATAGGTTATTTCAACACCCTAGAATAGTTCACAATAACTGCAGGTTGTTTTGCTCTTAATCTTCACGGGCTTTAGCACGCATGCCATAACTTTTTCTCTCGTGAAATGCAAAGCGATTTCAAAATGTTTGGTTTAATCATAAATAGGTTATTTGAAAACAAAATAGTTGCCCAATTACCATAGTAAAGAACTAAAGATTGGCAAGTTAATATTACTGACTATTTTTTAGATCACTTACAACATTCAATATTCATATACGCTCATCGCTAGCTATGTGCATTGCTCGATACTTTGATTCAGCGCTTGACCTTGAAACAACTACACCTTTGTTACTTTTAAGAGAAATCAATGACCCCCCACCCCACAAAAAAATAAAAAATACTAAAAGCATGACACATCTTCTTGTAGCCAAACACTTAACCTAATATGTATCAATAAAACCTTTTAATTCAAACTTTTCATCTTTTTCAAACAACAATCCTTTCCCAGGCGGCCAGTAGAACCTTCTTAACCCTACCAAGTCGAGTTGAACAGGGTTTGAGCACCGCGAATCAGGCCTAACATACAAGTATCATCTATCGTTATAGTTACCCTCGTAGATGCCCATTTTTTTTCTTTAATTGGTTGTATTTATTAAGTTGATGACACAGGTTACGTTAACTACCAAAGAATATCAAGTAACCTTACAATCTAGCGCACTTTCATAACTACAGCTATTGTTTGCGCGTATCAAGCGGTTAAACCCGCAAATGCCAAAAGCTGCCCATGATTAACCTTGAGCTAGTCAGCTCATAAACATTTTGAGCCTAATTTGAGCAGAAGATGTTCACTAGTAACTAGTTCGCTTAAAATTAATTTATATTTGATTTTCCTTGTATATTGATAGTTTGATACTATGCACTTGTATAATTCAACCAATAAAACAGTAGCTTCAAACTGATGAACTGGGAAGAGGGTTCGGTTCAGTGTTCGCACCGATAAAACAGTACCCTCCGATCTCATTTTTTAACAATACTAAAACTTTCTAACTTCAACAAATCCAACATATTATTCAATTTCCAGTATAATATTGACATGAGAATCCATTTTGAAAAAGAGAGTAGAGTAGGTGCTTCTACTCCTGTACTATCCTTCACCAAATCACTATTCGCAGTTACTCTATAAATCCACAAAATCACTTCATGTTTTACATCACAACCAATCAATGGCTCACTTCATTAACAATGCAATCCTGGTAGTACTCCTGGCTTTATCTCTTGTACTTTCCTTCTCTCCGACAACCATCGCTGCCAATGTTCTCTACCCGCAGTACTACGACTTCTCATGCCCACAAGCCAATGATATTGTCAAATCTATTGTTTCAAAGGCAGTTGCAAGAGAACCGCGTATGGCGGCTTCTTTGCTCCGCCTCCATTTCCATGATTGTTTCGTCAAGGTTCATATATAACTAACTTAACTAACAACTCATGACCCTCATTATATTGTCATTTAGATGCAAGTATTACTTATGTTTGCTACTAATAATGCAGGGTTGCGATGGGTCGATACTTCTAGACAACAGTGGAACCATAACCAGTGAGAAGCGATCGATCCCCAACCGTAACTCAGCTCGTGGCTTTGAAGTCATTGACGAGATCAAATCTGCGGTTGAGAAAATATGTCCTCAAACCATTTCCTGCGCTGATATCTTGGCTTTGGCAGCTAGAGACTCAACCGTATTGGTACCATAATAATTAATATATTTTGGTTATATTTTATTTCAAACGAGTCAACCAACAACCTAATTATGGTTTATGCAGACTGGTGGGCCGAGTTGGGATGTCCCATTAGGAAGACGGGACTCGTTAGGCGCAAGTTTGAGTGGCTCAAACCAAAACATACCAGCCCCAAACAACACCTTCCAAACCATCCTCACCAAATTCAAACTCAAGGGTCTTGACATCGTTGACTTTGTAACTCTTTCGGGTAATCTTAAAAGTCAACCAATGAACACAAAAATCATATTTATAAAAAAATGCTTACGTTTTGTGTTTGTTTTACAGGAAGTCACACGATTGGAAACGCTAGGTGCACAAGCTTCAGACAAAGGCTATACAACAACACAGGTAACGGGCAGCCCGACTTTAAACTAGAAACATCATATGCGGCCCAATTGCGTGCGAACTGCCCGAGAACAGGTGGTGACCAAAACCTGTTTCCTTTGGACTCTGGTTCACCAACAAAGTTTGATAACGGGTACTACAAGAACTTGCTGGCTTTAAAGGGCCTGTTAAGCTCAGATGAAATCCTCTATACACAAAACCAAGAAACATATGATTTGGTAAAACTTTATGCCAAGAATCAAGATGAGTTTTTTAAGCAGTTCGCAAAGTCTATGGTCAAGATGGGGAATATAACTCCATTGACTGGTAATCATGGAGAGATCAGAAAGATTTGCAGGAGGGTCAACAACTGAAAAGTCAAATCTTTATATGTGTGTTTGTAAAGTTTATCTTCTTCATGAATGCAAAGATTTGGTGATCATGGTATATTGTTATATGAAACTAAAGATTGTATGAAAAGAGTTAAATATATCAAATTTGCTTCAGAAACATAAGTCACAATAAATTCTTACTTTTTGAGCAAACAAACAAGAAAATTTGCTCTTCATTTACAGAAATATGACACGGAGCAGCACCTCATTCATTCTTAATTTCATCAAACTTTATCGTCATGGAACCACCATCTAGTCTCCTTTGGAGATCTACCATTTCTACAGTTCTTGACATAGCGATCGTTATCTTCTGGTCGTTCCTGCAATGGTATACAAGAAAGAAAAAGGTTTCATTTTTGACAACTTTTTAAGCCAAAACTTATAATTTTACAAAAAAATGAACTGGTTTATTCAGGTACCAAGAATTTCAATATTTTATCAAAATCAAAGGGTATTTAAGACATTTGACTATTAGTCATACGCTCTTCAAGCAACGTTTACGTCAAAAGTTTCATCAGACAAAGGTAGTAGTGTACTATTTAGCTTCACAAGGATGTTTAGACTTTAGAAATGATTTGTGAAACTGATTATAATTATGAGAGTCTGGCTTAAGAATTAAGATACTAGACTCGTTAAAGCCCGAGATAGAATAAAACCTTCACTGTAGAACTTGATAGCATAGAGAGAATGCTGATGCAGATGGAACCAACAGTCATGGCTGGTGACCATGAGTCATATAATATATCTACAAAAGAAAGAACCTTATTAAATCACCATAATTCATATAATGAATATATATAATCGGAAAGACGAGCTTATAAAATCCAAAGCGTGTTAATTATAACGCAAACTTAAAATACGCAAAAAGTTGCAGCAATACATACAAAAGTACCTAAACAAATATGGCCATTGCTATAGATATGAGGGTGAAGTGGAGCCGGATGCAAAAATATCACCTGTGACATTTCATCAAACACCTTGTAAGCAATAACCCAAAACGCATTTCTACCTAACTCAAATCACTATCATTTCACCTGAGGCGCTTCCATCGGATAATTCTCCGGGAAATCAACCTGAAGCCGGTACTTCTCATTAGCATAAATAGTCCCCTGAGCTCCATTCACTTCAATCACCCACCTTTAAAAAAATAATAATAAAAAAATCATGATTCACAAACAATTTGATGCAATTAAGAAACCCTTAATTGGAATAAGGATTTCCCTTTGATCTGACAGTGCAATTGGAAACGAAAGAACGAAATAAGCCCTAGATTGATTTAAAATAATAATAATAATAGATTAAAGGAATAAGAAACCGTTGAAGATTGTCGGTGACTTTGTGTGTGAACCCAGATGGAGGATTGATCTGCCACTCCGTCAGCTCCTTCTGAAGTCTATTGGTGGCGATTTTGCTTAGAACCTAATAAGCAATCAAAATTCATATAATTAATTAATTAATTAATACATATAAATGAATTACCGATAGATACATATAAATACACGCGTGTTTGTATATATAGATGGGTAAAGTGAGAAAGATGGGACCTTTCGAGAGGAAACGGAGGAAGCGGTCATAGCGGCGGAGATACGGTGGCTTCGGTTACCGGAGGTATGGTGGGTGGGTTCCTCTTGTTTATTACACACGGATTGGATTGTATGTAGTAAGTAAGATTTACGATTATTATTTCATTTCATTTCATTTTTTAAGTATCACGCGTAAGTAACGTAGATGATTCATAAAGTGGATATGGTTATCGGTGAATTGTTTGACGGAAAATTTGTTTACGTTTGTTCGTTTAGTAAATAAATGAACTTTAACAGGAAGTTTCATTTTAATAACAAAATGGATTAACTTAGTCAGAGGTCATGTTCGTTTATTTGTGTTCGTAAACGTTCAAATGTATGCTTCTATGTCGATTTATGTTTGTTAGGTAGCGTTTGGTATGTAGGAATGACATGGGGAATGTAATGATTCATTATGTGAGAATGAAGTAAGTGGTGTTTGGTTACTCAATGGAATGGAAGCATCCATTACACATGGAATCTCATTCCATCAAAACCATTCATTCTCACCCCTTCTGTTTTTTCATTCTATTCATCCTTCACCCTATTTTCTCAACACCACCACCACCACCTGACTGTCACCGTCACTGTCGCCACCACCTCCGCCACCACCACCACCGCCTTATCACCAGCGCTACCAGCGCCACCTGACCATAACCGCCACCACCACCACCGTCGTCGCCACCTTATCATCGCCATCACTACCAATGCTACTACCGCCACCCACCACCACTGTCGCTGCCTGACCACCACCACCGTCGCCGCCACCCTATCATCGCCATCACTACCAATGCTATTGCTGCCACCCCCGACCACCACAACCACCCCGCCTAACCGCCACCACCACCATTTTCGTCGCCGGAGCTACCATCGCTATTTCAGGGTTTTTTTTTTGTTAAAAAATTATATTTTGGGATAAGAATATTTTTATTATTTCTATTTCTATTTCATTCATACAATTTTTTTTGAATACCAAATAACATAAAGTAATTATTAATTTCATTCTCATAGTTAATCGAACAAGAAAAAGGAATGGTAATAATCCATTTCATTCCTTGTTCATTCCATTCTTTTGTTCATTTCATTCTTCTCTCATTCCATTCTCTTTTATTTCCATTACTTTCAACCAAACATACCCTTAATGTTTGTTTGTTTATGCTTGTTCATTAAAGATTTTTAAATACTTATGTTGAGAATAGTAGTCGACCCAAATTTTTTGTTCAAGGGAATCGATTTTTAAACACTTTGTATTCATTTTACAAAATGTTCTTACCAAATGTTTATTGATGAGAGATTTCCAAAAATAAAAATTTTTACTCAATTAACTTCTTGATTAAACCAACACGTTCCATGTTGTAACTATTATAAAATTTGATAACTTTTAATGTTTATCTATAAAAAATATATATGTTTGTACATGTCAAAAAGTAAATTTATTAACATTAAAATGCTAACACAACTTATTTATCCGTTATTTGAATGTTTATCTTGTTATCGATGTCTATGTTTTATCATGCCCTAAACAAAGATGTTTAGCAAATTGTAATTTCAAATTATAAAGCAATATGATATCATGATGTCACACTATTAGAAAAAAAAAGCATCAACAACAAATCCCATTAAAAATTAGAAAATTCAATTGGCCGTAAGAATTCGTTCGATAACGCATGTTGGTGATCTGTCGCTTATATCGGCATGGTAATTGCCACTACATCCATCAAAAATCGTCGTTGATAATTTCGTCACTTATGGTGTTAAGAACATCATCTTATCACATTTAAAATATAAAATATGAAAAGGAAGCACTGTCATATAAACCCTTCCATTCCAACTCTTTACCAGGGGCGGATCTACCCCAATGGTACGGAGTCGGCGTCCCCTGTGAAAAAAAGATAATTAGTGCTTTTATAGTGTTGAAATTCTGACCGACCCCTATAAAATTTTGACACCGACCCTTGTGGAGTTTCGAAACCCGATGGGTGATGAAAGAAAAATGGAAGAAAGAAGGTAGCATGATCAGAAAACGTTTCTCCGACCGGTGGGCAGCCGTTCAACAATCCTTCCAGTTGTTTGAATGACAGAGAAGAGACAATTCTGCTTGAGGGTGCCCTATTTATTTTTTACTTAGGCTTTTTAAGTTTTAATTTGCGAGCTTGTGGCCCAGTTTAAAAAGCTAAGAATTTTTTTTTTGATTGATTGAAACTTTGAAAGTGTTTTCTAGGCTTTATTTTCCTTCTAACCTAACAAAAAACATATAAGAAATTTGTGACTATAGTTTAATATTGATTTGTTCGATTTACTATTCAAGCTTATAAATTCTTTTGGTTGTTTATCGACTTACCGTTTATATTTTATTTCGTTTCACTTCTCATCTTTTCTATTTACTTGTTTTATAACTTATTATTGTATACAAAACCTTAAAACAAATATTGATTGGTATAATAGTCCAGCCTAGAGTTAGCAACTTAAAATTGGTCAACTGGTTGTATATCAGCCATAAATATATATATTTTTATATACATTTTCATATACGTTTATGCGAGTAGAAATTATATTATATGTATTTTTTATACGACCCGAACCGACCGGAACGACTTATTCGGGCCAAAAAAATTGTATACCAATTTGGCCCGACCCGTACGGCTGAACCGAAACGATATTTTTTATATATATTACTGAGTGGTGACCACCTCTTTATCCCTTTGGATAGAGGTACGGTGTGCCTACATCCCACCCTCTCCAGACCCTACCTATAGCTTTGCTGTTGGTGGGACTTTACTAGGTATGATTGATTACTGAGTGGTGACCAAGAAAATTTCAACCCCTATAAGAAAATTTCCTGGATCCGTCCCTGCTCTTTACCCATGTTCACCTTTCCCCATCCCCCCCACCCCCCACCCCATCTTGAAACTGGTTCGTGAACCCTTGGAGCAGTTGCGGCATTGATCTTTTAAACCCGAGCTCTCATCTAGGAGACGACTCCTGGTCTTAACCCTTATTCCCTTAATCATCATTCTTAAAGTGAAGGGACTAGTAATGGACAACAAATATAAACCAAGGACTGAACAAACAACATCCATAAATCAAACTTTCCCTTTCAAACCAAACAACAAACCCCCCAATTTCAATTTTTAACTGACGTTCAAAACCCTAATTACACAAATTCAACCATTCAATTCGTACTCCCAATCAAAACCCATCTCTGATTTCTGTTCAATTACTCGTTTACAATGTCTAATTTTTCCCAGAAGCCCACAAACGTCTTAAATATTCTAGACAGCGATGACGAAGCCGACGATCGACCACCTAGACCGGAAGTTCAGAATAATCCGGTCGATGACCGGAGATTAGAGAACCGGAGTTTCTGGAAAGCAGGAGCGTTTGATATTGGTCCAACAAAATGGAACCCTTCACAAGGTTAATCCGGTTTTAGAGTTTGCATTGTAACAATTTACAGTAATTTAAATATTAGTTATGATTACAGTTATAAAAATAGAAATTGCTGTAATTGTGCATAATTGACTTGCGTGATTATTGAATGGTGTTTTGGTGTGTTGCAGGCGAATTAGAACACGCCCGCGTGCACCCCAAGTTTCTTCATTCTAATGCAACTTCACACAAATGGGCTTTTGGAGGTGTGATTTAATATTATTGATGTTATTGTTCAGAGTTAATGCTCAACAATGTACTTGTATCTTATTGCAGCAATTGCTGAACTTTTGGATAACGCGGTTGATGAGGTAACTATTAGTCGTTGACATTATGAAGTTTATAAGTGGCCTTCATGTGATAAACACATTAAATCTTTAGTGGTTGTGTTTCCATTTTCTTGCATTGATAATTGAGAATTTGAGATATTTAGTTTGTATTATGAGATTAATGTTGTTAATCTTGTGTAACAGATTAACAATGGAGCAACTTTTGTGAAGGTGGACCGAGTTTACAGCAAAAGAGATAACTCTCCCGCGTTACTTTTTCTTGGTACTAATGTTGATGCATTTTATGGTAGTTATAATGTATTATAAGGTTAATTCGGTAACTTGAAATACTGTTGCAGATGATGGAGGTGGAATGGATCCGGATGGTATTCGGAAGTGCATGAGTTTGGGATACTCAACTAAGAAAACCAACAATACAATTGGGCAATGTAACTCCATTTTGCTTCTAGAAGCTTTTTTGTTTAATGTATAAAAGTTTTGACTTTTGAGTTCATTCGAAAGTTTATTTATTTGTTTATTTTTCTAGATGGTAACGGCTTCAAAACAAGCACTATGCGATTAGGAGCCGACGTGATTGTTTTCAGCCGTGCATATAGGAATGGGTACTGTTTAGTGTTGTTTGAATCTTTGTGTTGGAATGGACAATTATGCTCTTAATGTTATTTGATACTACCATTTTGTAGACGAGCAACTCAGAGTGTTGGTCTTTTATCCTATACGTTTCTACGCCGAACCGGACAGGATGACGTTATTGTCCCAATGGTAGGTATTTAAATTAAACTCATGATTTTATAAAAAAAATCACTTATGTAAAATTGTCCCATTGGCAGATTGATTTTGATATCACGAAGCATTGGTCAGAACCGATATTATATGGCACTCAGGAGGATTGGTCTACTAACTTAAACACAATTCTCGAGTGGTCCCCATTTGCTACAAAAGATGACCTAATTCAACAGGTTTGTTTTGAGTTTATTTGATGACTTGCAGTATATCAGCTTTCGTTACATCTTTTTTTTTTAATCTTTTTTCAGTTTGAAGATATCGGGTCACACGGGACAAAGATAATGATATATAACTTATGGCTCAATGATGAAGGCATCTATGAGTTAAATTTTGATGAAGATGATGAGGTTATCTTTTGAATACTGTTGATAATAATATAATTACACCAGTACTAAATATTATTTTGATGATAATAATATAGGATATAAAACTGAGAGATGAAGCTGCTCGTGTGTCAAAACTGAGCAAGAAGGCCGTAGATATGCAGGCACACATTTCTTACCGCCTTCTTCATTCATTAAGGGTGATTATCTAAATCTTAAAACTGCTAAAACGTTATATTTGGTTTCATTATTGACATTCTGTGCTTCTTTTCTAGGCGTATGCTTCTATGTTATACCTCCAAAAGTTCAACAACTTTAAAATCATCTTAAGAGGGAAACCCGTAGAGCAGTATAATATAGCAGATGATTTGAAGTTTCGGGAAGTAATCGTCTACAAGCCACAAGTTTCTTCTGTGCTACACGTAATAAATCCTACATATATCTATATGATTATATATATATACGACAACCATACCCGGTAAAAAAATCCATGAATAGCAACGCTATTAGTAGGATCTTGGGAGGGTGAGATGTAGGCAGACCGTACTACAAAGAGACCCCCAACTTTAAAACCATATATGTGAAACTCTATAAAAGAAACACACAGTTATTAATTGTCAATTTGATGTAGGCTGTTGCGGAGACGACTCTTGGATTCATCAAAGAAGCACCGGCTCTTGGGATTACTGGATTTAACGTGTACCATAAAAACCGTCTAATTCGTGTATGCATTTCTAATATCGAGACTTTGATTTGTTCTAGCATGTTTTTAAGGTTAATATATTAGTCAAATTGTTTCAGCCATTCTGGAAAGTAACGGGTGAAGGGCATTCTAAAGGGTATGGAATTGTTGGAGTTCTAGAAGCAAATTTCATAGAACCGGCACACGATAAGCAGGATTTTGAAAGATCATCCGTGTTTTCACGACTGGAAGTGAAGCTAAAACAGATGCAAATGGAATACTGGTTCGTTTATTTCAAACACTATCACGTGCTGAGTTTGTTTTTTTTCTTTATTAATTTGTTCCCTACAACACAGGAGAGAACACTGTCACTTGATAGGTCACCAACCCGATCCAACTTTCCTGCGCAAATTGCAAAAGACTAATTCTGTACCTCTTCAAACCCGAGGTGAACCTCTTAACCACACCGTTCCGGGTCGCGTGGTTAGCCCGAGCCCCGGTGTGAGTGGTCCACAGATTCATGACAGAACAATGGTTCGGCCTCCTCCCGGTTTCCAATCAGCGAGTTTTGATCAAGAAGTGGCATGTACTACTGATGATTCTAGGTCTATTGATGAAATATGTGATGAGAACATTCAACTATTCATGAGGTAGAAACTACTATTTTGCCCCCTTGCATGTGCTCTTTATGTATAGCTGGCAGCTTTTATGCTATTTTTTTTATACTATTTTGTAGGTGTGAGCAGTATATGCAAAGGGAGACTGAGTTGAAATCTACTGTAAGTCCAAGTTTTAGCTAAACCTTTTGAATGTGATAATTTGATCTCTTAGAGTGCATATTTTTTAATTTTTCAATTTGAATCAGGTGGACGAATTAGAGAAACAAGTTGCAGACACGAAAAGAAAATGTGCTGAACTTTCTTCACGTCTCGAGTTTCTAAAGAAGCAGAAACATGTAATATGAGAAATACCCATGAAATTTGGTTTAACTAGTTTGGTCAAGTATGTTTAGCTTTTTTCGTAGCGCGCCATTGGACGTATAAAAGAATGGTTATCGTGTTAGCAGTTGTGCTTAAGTGGTGCTTGATCTAACTTTGTTCTTGGTGTTTCTGATTGTTTTTAACTTGAAAGTCACAAATAAAATGTCCCGAAAGTTCAGGGTTCAATCAAACTGTAGATGGAATTTATATGTTATATATGAGATTTCTAGAGAAATTAGGGGGTTGTTTGCAACATCTCACTTTTAAGTAGAAAGGTACTACAGGTAAGATTCATAGAAACATCATAGGCATGTGATTGATGGGGCTTCACGTGTAATCGGTTATAAAAACCAGGGAAGTTTAGGGCATCTTTTTGGTTCCACTAAAAAGAGGAAAACACCTGTTATGCCACTGCAACATAGGCATGTGTTTTACTAAGACCGTATGTTGTCATTAAAGTAACATTTTGTGTTCATCTATTAATATTGTGTTATGCAGAGCTTACCGGACGCTGTAACCAATGTAAACAGTGTAACCAAAAAATATTTCACTGGGTAAAACCTTTACTTAAACAATGTAACCAGTGTATCCCAAATCAAAGAATAATATATATTAAACTCATGATTTCTCTTGTTATTCAAATCTTGACAAAAACACATTTAAACAAAAAGAATGAAATTGAGTTCATAGTTTTCGATGACAATTTTTTTTACTAAGGCTGCAAATAAAAATCATTTATGTATTGCTTATTTACGTGCTCAATATAAAACTAACTTATTTAAATTAGTTTTGTATGGTTTTACATGTAAAACAAATTGGTTTTAAATGAAAAACAACTCATTTTAACATAAATAAATTATCTAAAATGAAATAAATTAGTTTTACATAAGTTTTTATATGTGTTATTTTACATGTAAAACAAATTATTTTAACATGATTTTACATAGATGACTTATATGCTTGTTATTAGTTTAAATCTATTATAATTGTAACAGGTTCGTATTTCCATATGATCTTATAATGGACACCAGTTTTCCAAACTTGTGTGTGATTAAAGGCCTTGTAGAACTCAAATGTTGCTGACAATAGGCTGTAAGTATTTTTTTGATTTGTGTTGTTTTGTGTATGCATGAAATGATGGGTGTTGTTAAAAAATCAAGTGATGTAGAAGATGATCTTGAAGGTGAGTTAAAGTGGTTGTAGCTTATAAAAATTGAAGTCAAAGAACAAAATAGAATATATAGATTTAATTTACCTAGTTTCTGAATTATGATAGATAAGTGCTATATTTGTTGTATTTGAAGCAACTTTTTTCAACATATGTTGAACTGAAAGTCCTATAAATATCAGAACCGACGTGAGGCGTTAGATCGGTGCTCGAACAAACAGCTTCCCGGAGTTTGCGGGCTAGGTCTGCCCCACCATCTGAAGGTTAACGCGTGCTTGGTATTTGCCAAAAACCCTGTGTCAATTAAAAACATTGAATATCAACCCCGCTCAACTTATTAGGTATGTTTTGAGTTTTCATACGTTGAATTTTTATTAACAATGCAGACCATTGGCTTGGCTGCATCCAATCACCTTAAAAAATATAGGTGAAGTTGAAAGAACATGTACGTTTAGGACCGATACACCGAGTTTACAATCTACTCTTCGACTTAATGAGCGGAAATCATTATGAGATAATATGCACAAGATAGATTCACTTTTAATATACTTTATATTCCATGAAAACAGATATCAGTACAATGATTATGACAACTTTTAACACAGTACAAAATATGAAAATCTAGACAACTAATAAGACTGGACTAGATATGTCAACGTACATATATAGAAATTTACATATCCGCCATATATGTACATATCCGCTGGATATGAATTATACGCCCTCTATACATTCAAACCTATTTCCAACACTGCTTTCAATACAAATACAAGATCTTAGCATTAGACATTATGCTCTAACAGAAGTTGGCCTCGCTGGCTTGACTCAGTAGAAGTTAATTTTAGTACGTTATCCATATAGCGTTAGATGATCATGTAATTTCTAAACTAATATAATTTTGTGGCTTTTTAAAACTTTTGGATAACTAATAATTATGATGTTTACATTTGATATAAACAAAAAACAATATGATCAATTATTTCATATTTGTTTTCTGTACATCTAGTTGACATCACAGTTCTTAATATTGTGACCACAAATAATTAATTTAAGGTGTTGTGTAACTTTCAGGAACCAAAAGGGGAATAAGCTTATTGGTATATTGAGGCGGAAAGCCCAAAACTTTGAGAAGTTTGTTTTGCTTAGGGATTCTTTTGGAAGATATATTGCAGACTATTTATGTGGATCTGTTACATCAAAAACAGATTATAAACCAAAATGTCTTACCACATCCAGAGCAACAGAGAAAGGAACCCTTGCGGACACATATGTTATTGCCACTGATTTGATAAAGTTGATACTAGTTGAATGGGCATTTCAGGTATTTTAGAATTAATCTGCTACAAATATAGGTCAAATTTCATAGATTTGGTCAAGGGAGTAATTTGTGAAATTTTAAATAAGAAAAGGGCTAAAACTTCTTGTAAGTTCGATTTTTTGTACATGTATTAATGAGTTCTTTTACATGTGAATTTTTGTGAATATGATACGATTTTTTTACATGTAAAATAGGTTTGTTTTCATGTAAAATGATTCTTAAAGATTAGTTTGTTAATTTATTTTTGTTATTAAGATATTATGTTTATTTCAAGTAGAGTGATCTATTTTACATGTAACACGAAGTTATTTTACATGCAAAACAAGAATAATATCACTTTATGGACTAAACCAACATAATGAAATTTACATGTAAAATGATTTATTTTGCATAAACAATAGCTAAAATAAGTAAAAAAAAAAGTTTTTGTTAAAATTTACATGTAAAACAACAATTTTCATTTAAATTTTACACGTAAAATAATATTTTTATTAACATTTTACATGTAAAACAATATTCATTAACATGTTAGATGTAAAGCAACACTTCATTTAGAATTTTACATAAACAATTTTAATTAAAATATTATATGCAAAATAATATTTTTTTTAACATTTTACATGTAAAACAACAATGTTGATTATTTATACGTAAAATATTCACTTTTCATTAACATTTTATACGTAAAGAACCATTTTCATCAACATTTTACATATAAAGCAATAATTTTATTTGATTTTTAATTGTAAATCAACACATGTAATCAAAATTTTACATGTAAAACAACTTTTAATTACCATTTTACATGTAACACAATAGTTTTTATTTACGTTTTACATGTAAAACAACAGTTTACTATTAAAAGACTTACCTGCAAAATTTTCACTTTTCATTAACATTTTACATGTAAAACAATGTAACAAAATATTGTCATTTGCTTAGAGAATCTATAAACATCCCAACCTAAGGCAGCTAACACATTAATACCACTGAAACTTGAGTTTGGTGGAAAAGATCCATTTATTGTGTGTGAAGGTGTAGATGTGCGCCATGTATAATTGTTTGAGTTTTGATCAATTTGGGCAATAAGGTCATACACTATTTAACAATTTGTTGAAAGTTGTTGAAAGTGTAATATTACTCCCAATTCTAAGTTGTGAGCATAATAAAACCAATAACAATATTCAGATGAGAAGAATTTCAAATTAAAGAAGAATTCTCGCAAATCTTGCAGATGAGAAGGATTTCAAATTAAGCAAGGAAGATAGGAGTGAGCATTTTATGGTTCACACCACCAAACCCATGGTACAGAATCATACTCTATATCAGGTCAAGGTTTGAAAATATCATCTATATGGGAAATGATCCAGTCCATGTCATAACCCCAGAGGAACAATGATGAAACCACAAACCTGTGAGCATGTACTTTTCATCGACCAATTAAATAAAATACCCTTGAAATCTTGAAAGAAGAACGGGCTTGTAGAAGAATACACTTAAAACAAAGTTAGTGAACAGGGCTCTCAAAAGATTATATTGCAAATTGAGTGCCATGTGTTTGTTGCTATGTAACATTTGATTGGCTTGCTGCATATATTCACATCCAACAAATTAACTCCATATTCATGCAAGCCAATCATGCATGTAAAAAACCGGTTATGGTGTAAACTGGTTCCACAAATTTTGTCTACAGACCTTGTAAGGCCCCGATACCGGTGCCCTACATTGTCGTTGGATTTACTCATAAACACAGTTCTAAATGTTAGGGTTAATTAAAAATTTCACGGAAATAATAAAACTTCAATTATTCGTTACAAAACATTCAAACTTTTCTTTAAAAAACATAACATAAAAATATCTTTATTAAACATAACGACAAATCTTCAGATGCCAGCTTCCTTGGTTCCTGCCATGTGTCTCTCTCAAGCAGCTGCTTCAGTCTATTTACCTGCGTGCATACTAAAAGTCAGCTACGGTGAGTGGGTTCTAGTTAATCATGTAACGTACAATACATTCACATACTTATACATACGCGTCCGAAGATACATATTATATAACCTTCGTACCTTTCTTTCGTACATACATAAGTATATACGTTCTTTCTTTCATTCATACTTTTATATTAAATCATACTTTACATACTTATACGTTTTAAAGAGAATTACACCCTACTCCCTCGAGTATTATTAGGGCCCGGTTTCCTTTTCTCCCTCGGATATTATTAGCGTCCGGTTCCCTTCTTCCTCGAGTATTATTAGGGCTCGGTTCCCTTCTTCCTCGAGTATTATTAGGGCTCGGTTCCCTTCTTCCTCAAGTATTATTAGGGATCGGTTCCTTTCTTCATCGAGTATTATTAGGGCCCGGCTCCCTTTCTTCCATACTACCATACCATACCTTTCTATATATTTATAATTATAAACTGTCATGCGTACTCTTAATCTTTTATATAACATACATAAAACATTCATACATCATATATCAACATTCACATATCATACACTTACCAAATAAGGTAAGTGTATTAACTAATCACATTGAGTATGCACACAACCCTGAAAACATAATAAGGAAATGGGGCTAGAAACTCACCTGCAAGCGATTCCTTTTTGAATTTACTGTTATGCCCTTCTTGAGCTATGCACGGCTAACCGGCTATTAATCATAGTATCAATTAACTACTTCTATCTATACCATACTTCTAAGCTGTTGTAACCCCTAGATATGGGGGTCTAGGGGCAGCGCCCATGGCAGTGGAGTTCTAGGGGCGGCAACCCCTAGTAGGGTCCAAGGGGTAGAGCCCCTGGCTGAGGTTAAGCTGCCAGGTCAGCTTGGAAAAATTTTATTTTCATTAATAAGTCTTTACTAAAAAAACCTCATCAAATCAATTCAAATCTTCATTTTAAACATTACATGTCATTATTAATTATTTCATATTTCATACAAGTTTGTGTCCATATTTTACGTACGTATACGTTGTTTATCGCTCGCTTATTCATAAAATCATTAATTCCGGCGTATAAGCTGCTACGGCGCATAAGTCTTCTCCACGTATAAGTCGTTCTTACCGTATAAGTCTATCCCAACGTATAAGTGACATCCGGCGTATAAGTTATACATATACGTATATACATATACGCTATGTATATACATATACGTCATGCATACACATACGTGGCTCACACTTATACGCTGTCCAACCTTATGCGTTGTCTACTTACACGTTTCATACTTATAAGCTTCTATACATATACGATGTATATACTTATACGTCGTATACGTTCTGTTCAGCTCTTGTATATGCGTTTTTGGGGTTTTTATTCGATTCCGGCGCCGTCAGCCACCGTTAACCACCATGGTTGATCGGGGTTTGATCGTTTATAGATCTGAGCTAAGGTGGTCCTTCAGCTTGTTTTTGGTTAATTAAACGCCCGGGCAAAGCTAGATCTAGATACAAACGACACATACGCCTTCACGGGGCTGCGATGTCGAGTTCTAATATATTGGTACAGCTGAGATAACTCATTTCTTACCTTCGGTTGGTCTCGGATCGTTGAATATAGAAGAGTAGAGAGTGTTTGGCTTAAGTGTGTATTTTTGAAGGTGTAAACTAAGGTATAGAATGGATGAAAATTGAAAGGATTAGTGTTTAGGGGGTATTTATACTCCCTTAAGCCCATGGAACTTAGGCCCATCTTTCCTTTTTGGTCAATAATTAATTCCATCTAAATAACATACTTATCCTTCCATCTTTAATATTTTATTATTTATCTACTAACTCAAGTAAACTTTTCCATCATAAATAAATAATATATTAAATATTATTCTTATAAAATTCGAGATGTTACAAGTGTACACTCCTTAAAAGAGGTTTCATCCCCGAAACCTATCTCTTACCTAAACAAGTTTGGGTAAAACTTGCGCATCTCATCCTCAACTTCCCAAGTAGCATCTGATCCCTTACGATGCTTCCATATTATTTTTACTAAAGGAATAGCTTTATGACAAGCTGCTTTTCCTTACGGTCCACTATCTCAATAGGCTGCTTGATGTAGTTCAATCGTTTTTACCTCTATGTCCACTAATGGCACGTGGGACGTGTCATAAGCTAGACATTTCCTCAAGTGAAAAACATGAAAAGTAGGGTGAATTCCTTCTAACTCCTCAGGAAAATCCATCCTGTAAGCTACTTCACCAACCCGATCGAAATCTCAAATGGTTCGATGTACCTTGGACTCAGTTTCCCTCTTTTTCTGAAACGTATAATTCCCTTCCAAGGCGAGACCTTGAGCATCACATTGTCACCAACGTTAGACTTGATTCGTCGTCGTCGCCGCTTATCAACATACGACTTTTGACGGTCTGGAGCAGCTTTCATTCTTGCCTTGATCTGATCGAACTTTGAAGAGGTTTCTTGCACAACTTCTAGACTTCGAATCTTTTTCTGACCAATCTCTCCCCAACATACAGGGGTTCTACAACGTCTACCATACAACATTTCAAACGATGGCATACCAATACTCGAATGGTAGCTGTTGTTATAGGAGAACTCTGCCAGATGTAGATGATCATCCCAACTTCCTCCAAAGTCTAAAACACAAGCACACAACATATTCTCAAAAGTTTGGATAGTCCTTTCAGACTGCCCATCTATTTGAGGATGATATGTTGTACTGATGTTCAGTCTTGTTCCCATAGCTTAATAGAACTTCTTCCAGAATCTCGAAAACAATCGCGTATCTCTATTAGACACGATCGAGGATGACACTCCATATTTAGCCACAACTTCCTTTATGAACACATTTGCTAACGTTTCTGACGAGATGGCCTCTCGTATAGACAGAAAGTGAGCACTTTTCATTAGACAGTCCACAATCTCCCAAATGGTATCATGATATTTAGCTGTAAGGGGTAGCTTAGTTATGAAATCCATGGTGATGTGTTCCTACTTCCACTCTAGTATCTCTAGCGGCTGCATCTTCCGATAAGGCTTCTGGTGTTTCACTTTAACTTGTAAGCAAGTTAAGCACTCACTGACAAAATCTACCACATCATTCTTCATATCTGGCCACCAATAGTATCTCTTGAGATCTTGGTACATCTTGATAGATCCCGGATGAATCGAGTATCGACTTGTGAGCTTCATCCAAGATTCGACCTCTAAGGTCTCCATGGCGTGGAATCCACATACGGTCAAACCTAGTCTTCACACCATGAGTGTTTTTCTTTAGCTCGTCTTGCTGTTCGAAGATTCTCTCTTTCTTCATTAACCCTTCGTCTATAAGCACTTCATCCTGTACCTTAATGATCATTTCAAAGAGATCTGAGTTAATGAGCAACTTGTATGACTTCACGGTTGCAATAACTTCTTCATTCTTCCGGCTTAGCGCGTCGGCGACCACATTAGCCTTACCCGGGTAGTATTTGATATCACAGTCATAGTCCTTTATCAACTCTAACCATCTACTTTACCTCATGTTCAACTCTTTCTGCTCTAAGAAGTACTTTAAACTCTTATGATCTGGGTAGATAATACACTTAGTATCATACAGATAATGTCTCCATATCTTTAGAGCATGCACTACTACTGCTAGCTCCAAATCATGCGTCGGGTAAGTACTCTCATGAACCTTCAACTGTCTGGACGCATAAGCTATAACCTTTCCTCGTTGCATTAATACGCAACCTAACCCACGATGCGAGGCATCCGTACAAACAACCAAATCCTCATCACCATCTGGTAGAGTAAGGATTAGAGCTTGCGTGAGTCTTTTCTTTAGTTCTTCAAAAGCCTCCCTCTGAAACTTATCCCAATTGAATACCACAGTCTTTCGGGTCATTCCGGTCAACAGTGCGACTATTTTGGAGAAGCCTTCGCTGAATCTCCTATAGTAGCCAGCCAACCCTAAGAAGTTGTGTATATATCAGTAGGGTTCTGTGGATTCTTACAATTCAATATTGCCTCAATCTTAGCTGGGTCTACGGTAATCCCTTCACGGTTGATTACGTGACCTAGAAATTTCACTTCACGCAACCAGAACGCGCACTTCAAAAATTTAGCATACAACTTTTCATTCTTCAGAATCTCTAACACTTCTCGTAGATGCTCCACGTGGTCAGACTCTCCTTTTGAATAAATCAATACATCGTCATTGAACACGATAATTGATTTGTCCAACATCGGCCGAAATACCTTATTCATCATGTCCATAAATGCTGCTGGGGAATTCGTTAGATTGAACGACATTACGAGGAACTCGTAGTGTCCATGCCGCGTCCGAAACACTATCTTAGGGATGTCTGTCTCTTTTACCTTCATCTGATGATAGCCTGATCTAAAATCTATTCGTGAGAACCAACTCGAACCTTGTAGTTGGTCAAACAAATCATCAATCCGTGGCAACAGATATCTGTTCTTCACCGTAAGCTTGTTCAACTCACGATAGTCTATACACATTCTCATACTCCCATCTTTCTTTTTAACGAACAACACTGGTGCGCCCCACGGGAAAAAACACGGCCTAATGAAACCTTTGTCGAGGAGTTTTTGTAGTTAGAACATCAATTCTTTCATCTCGGACGGCGCCAGGTGGTAAGGTGCTTTTGCGACGGGCTGTGCTCATGGTATTAAGTCTATCTGGAATTCTACCTCTCACTCCGGTGGCAACCCCGGAAGATCCTCAGGGAACACTTCTGGGTAGTCGCGCACAACATAAACATCTTTCACTTCTTTCGTCTCTGCCGTAGCTTCGACAACATACGCTAGGTAGGCACCGCACCCTCGCCTTAACAAACCTTCGGCTTTTATCATCGAAATGACATTAAGCCATGAACTTTCTTTAATACCATAAACCGTCAATATACCACCATCCAAGGATTTAACCTTATTATCCTACTCTTTCACTCTATCTGAGCCTCAGACTCAGATATCCAGTCCATTCCCAAAACTACATCGAACTCTCCTAAGGTCATAACATATAGGGTAACAGAGAACTCACGTCTCTCTAACTCTATCTTACAATCCTTAACCATCCTCATTATCCTAACCGAAGTTTCACTAGCGGTACTGTAAAGGTTTCAGGCACACAATAACATCTCATTTTTGCTAACTTACTAAATGTCGTAGCTACAAAACTTCTATTTGCACCTGAGTCGAACAACACATAAGCCGAAATACCGTTTACAAAAAACGTATGTAACACCCCAGCCTCTCGTACCACCAATATTGTCCGCTTTGCCCCCGATGGATTGCCCATCCGGGAACTCACAGATTTGTTTTTGGTTGCCCAAAACGCGTTGGTGATATTAAGAGGCAGAGCATTACTTATGAACCAAGGATCTCTCTTGTCCACGGCCGATGTGGGATAGCCTAAGAGTGGGACGATGTTGTGTTTGCCAAGGGTGTTACAAACAACCCCCCTTTGGACTCATCGTCCTCGATGAGGCGTGTCCCATAATCCCGAACGGCACAAGAGTTGATCTGATACCACCTGTAACACCCTGGCCTCTCGTACCACCAATATTGTCCGCTTTGCCCCCGATGGATTGCCCATCCGGAAACTCACGGATTTGTTTTTGGTTGCCCAAAACGCGTTGGTGATATTAAGAGGCAGAGCATTACTTATGAACCAAGGATCTCTCTTGTCCACGGCCGATGTGGGATAGCCTAAGAGTGGGACGATGTTGTGTTTGCCAAGGGTGTTACAACGTACCTGTCACAACATCTGGGATCTGCTTAGCCTGCTCCTGAGTCAGAATATAGGCCCTAGTCCTCGGCCTAGCCTGATCACAATCCTTCTTCCCACTTCCTCCAGCTTCACCCTCAGTGCACTCCCTTGCCATATGACCCGTCTTACCACATTTGTAACACGCGGGCTTGACATTACATTCATTAGCATAGTGTCCCACTTTCCCACATTTGTAGCAAGCATTCGTACCAAGCTTGCATTTCCCATCATGGATTCTCCCGCACTTGTGACACGTATCAGAACCAATACCCCACCTACATTCACCACCGTGCATCTTTCCACACGTTTTGCAGGGTTCCTCTCCCACACCTTCTGCCTCTTATCCTTGGGATTCCACATCTGTGTACCAGGTAGTTTTACAGGAGCGACCCATTTCTTATCATTCTTCTCTTTCGCCACCACATTGTCCGCTATCAGGTCGTCGTAAACCATTTCTGCGAGTGCTACAGCAGAATCAAAGGTAGCAGGTGTACTATCCTTGACCAAGACGTGAACATTCTGTGGCAGTCCCCTGATGTAACACTTGATTCGATTGGCTTTAGTGTTCACCATGTCAGGCACCAGCCTAGACATGCGGTTGAATTCAGTAGTGTATTCGCGGTGTGTCATCTTATCCGCCTTCAGATTCAAAAACTTCATTTCAGCCTTCTCAACCTCAGCAACAGCACAAAATTGTTTCATCAAAAAGTGCTTCAGGTCCTCCCACTTCATCGCCTTAATCTCTTCTTGAGTCTTCCTCTGCTCCACAGTCTCCCACCAGTACATAGCCTCATCTCCAAATGACTGAGTGGCATAACCCACAGCTTGATCAGGATGGCATTCGCTAATTCGGATAACCTTGTCCATGGTGGTTATCCACTTGAGAGTAGCAATTGCATCCCCTAAACCAGTCAGCTTTGGCGGGTCGCAACCCTTAAACGACTTGTATTTACACCCACCTCGGCCTCTCTTTCTGTCATCAACTTTCACTGACCTAACCTTACTCGAGTCGCCTTTCTCTCTCTCATCATCCTTCTTACCGTTCTCTCCTGACCTCTTGGCAGTCCTTGCATGGCTCCTAGCAGATCCTTTGGGATGCAGGTTCTTCACTGCGGCAGCTACAACTTGAGAAATGGCGGCCTGAACTGCAGGATCGAGTTGATACCCTTCATTGTTGCTTAGATTTCGTCCAGTTGCACTTCCTTCCTCCCTTGTGTTAGTAACTAGTTCTGCCGAAGGTTCTCGGACAATACGTGGCCTGCCACGACGTCCAGTACGACCTCCTTGTCCCATAACTTTCCTAGTTCTAGACATTTGTATTCTATAAGGAAACACAAACGTCATCACTTAAGGAACTATTTAGTACAAGGATAGTAAGGCTAATAGGTAATAACAATGGCCAGCTATGATTAGCTGATCACGTTACTTTTTGTGTCCTATACACTTCTCTTTGTGAATCTATTTGTGCTAGTTCTACTCAATTAGACAGCCAAACAGTTAATGCAATCATATACTCCTATCCCTAGCAATTAAGCTAAATTCCTTACACATTCTTACATTATACATGAAATTAATCATACACTTTACCTTTACTGAGCTTGCTTGAGTGACACATGGCTTTCTTGAACTGACATCTTCTTTCTTTTCTTACTTAAGTCTCATTCTCTGTTCGAGTCTAAGCATGTAGGATGCTTAATTTTCTCAAACTTATGCTCTGATACCAACTTGTAAGGCCCCGGTACCGGTGCCCTACATTGTCATTGGATATACTCATAAACACAGTTCTACATGTCAGGGTTAATTAAAACTTTCGCGGAAATAATAAAACTTCAACAATTCATTACAAAACATTCAAACTTGTCTTTAAAAACATAACATATAAATATCTTTATTAAACATCACGAAAAATCTTCACATGTCATCTTTATTATTTTATTATTTCTTTACTAACTCAAGTAAACTTTTCCATCATAAATAAATAATATATTAAATATTATTCTTAGAAATTTCAAGATGTTACAAGTCTACCCTACTTAAAAGAGGTTTCGTCCCCAAAACCTAACTCTTACTTAAACAATACTGGGTAAAACTTACACATCTCTTCTTCAACTTCTTAAGTAGCATCTGATCCCTTACGATGCTTCCATATCACTTTCACTAAAGAAATAACTTTATGACGAAGCTGCTTTTTTTTACGATCCACTATCTCAATAGGCTACTCGTTGTAGTTCAACTGTCCATCAACCTTGATGTCTACTAACAACATGTGGGACGTGTTATCAGCTAGACATTTCCTCAAGTGAGAAACATGAACAGTAGATTGAATCCCTTCTATCTCTTAAGAAAAATCCAGCTTGTAAGCCACTTCGCCCACACGATCGATGATCTTAAACGGTCCAATATACCTTGGACTTAACTTTCCTCTCTTCCTAAAACGAATAATTCATTTCCAAGGAGAGACCTTGAGAATCACATTGTCACCAACGTTAAACTAGATTGGTCATCACCGTTTATCAGCATACGACTTCTGACGGTCTTGAGCAGCTTTCATTTTTGCCTTGATCCGATCAAAACATGAAGAGGTCTCTTGCACAACTTCTAAACTCCCAATCTCCTTCTGACCAATTTCTCCCCAACATACATGAGTTCTACATCGTCTACCATACAATATCTCAAACGGTGGCATACCAATACTCGAGTGGTAGCTGTTGTTATAAGAGAATTCTGCTAGATGCAGATGATCATCCCAACTTCCTCCAAAGTCCAAAACACAAGCACATAGCATATCCTCAAGGGTTTGAATAGTCCTTTCAGACTGCCCATATGTTTGAGGATGATACGCCGTACTGATATTCAATCTTGTTCCCATAGCTTCATGGAACTTCTTCTAGAATCTTGAAGTGAAACGAGTATCTCTATCAGACACGATCATTAATAGCACTCCATGCTTAGCCACAACCTCTTTTATGAACACATTTTCTAACGTTTCTGACGAGATGGCCTCTCGTATAGGCAGAAAGTGAACACTTTTCGTTAGACGGTCCACAATCACCTCAATGGTATTATGATGTTTAGTTGTACGCGATAACTTAGTTATGAAATCCATGGTGATGTGTTCCCATTTCCATTATGGTATCTCTAAAGGCTGCATCTTCCCATAAGGTTTCCGGTGTTCTTCCTTCACTTGCAAACATGTTAAGCACTTATTGGCATAATCTACTACATCATTCTCCATACCCGGCCACCAATAGTCTCTCGTTAGGTCTTGATACATCTTGGTGGATCCTGGATGGATCGAGTACCTTGACTTATGAGCTTCATCTTGGATTCGGCCTCTAAGATCTCTATGGCACGGGATCCACATGCGGTCAAACCTAGTCTTCACACTCCATCAGCTCGTATTTTTGTCCAAAAATTCTTTCCTTCTTCACTAGCTATGGGTTAATGATCAACTTATACGACTTCACTGTTGCAATGGCTTCTTCATTCTTACGGTTTAGTGTGCATCAGCAACCACATTAGCCTTGCCCAAATAGTACTTGATATCACAGTCGTAGTCCTTTATCAACTCCAACCATCATCTTTATCTCATATTTAGCTCCTTCTGCTCGAACTAAGAAAAACAAATACAAAAACTTTGACTGACGTGATAACCAACTACACCACGAAACCAGCTTGTGTATTTTGTTTAAGAGTATTCACTTAACTGAATCTAGTAGCATAAATGAGCGTGTTCAGTTATATACTCTGTTTAAACACAAGCTGGCTTTATGGTTCATAGCTAAGCCAAACTAATACAAAATGGTTATCGACCAAAAACAACGAAAGTTAAACTGACTCGATTCAAAGACTATCACAGCTCTAAATATTAAAAAACAGGCACTTTAGTTCATGGTTTCAAGACCCGACAAAACACATCCTTCATAATAATATATGCAAACTCTTTTCCCAAACGCATCCGATTGGTAGAAATACTTCAAACTCTTATGATCGGTGTATACAGTACACTTAGTACCATATAAGTAGTGTCTCCAAATCTTGAGAGCATGTAAAACTGTTACTAGCTCTAAGTCATGCATCGGGTAGGTACTCTCATGACCTTTCAACTGTTTGGACGCATAAGCTATCACTAGTTTCTCGTTGCATTAACACGCAACCTAACCCACGATGAGAAGCATCGGTACAAACAACCAAATCCTCATCACCATCGGGTAGAGTATGGTTTGAAGCTTGTGTGAGTGTTTTCTTCAACTCCTTGAAAACTTCTTCTTAAAATTTACCCCAATTGAATACTACGGACTTTCGGGTCATATCGGTCAACTGTGCGGCTATATTGGAGAAGCCTTCAATGAATCTCATATAATAGCCCGCCAACCCTAAGAAGTTTCGTATATCAATAGGGTTTTGCGGAGTCCTCTAATTCATTATCGCCTCAATCTTAGATGGGTCTACTGTAATCCCTTCAGGATTGATCATGTGACCTAAAAACTGCACTTCACGCAACCAGAATGCGCACTTTGAAAACTTAGCATGCAACTTCACTTCCTTCAAAGTGTCTAATACTTCTCTTAGATGTTCTGCATGGTCATACTCGTTCTTTGAATAAAAAAATATATCGTTAATTAAAACGATAACTGACTTGTCTAACAATGGCCGACATACCCTATTCATCATATCCATAAATGCCGCGGGAGCATTCGTTAGACCGAACGACATCACGAGGAACTCGTAGTGTCCATACCGCATCCGAAACGCTGTCTTAGGGATGCCTGCCTCCTTCACCTTCAGCTGATGATAGCTTGATCTAAGTTCTACTCGTGGGAACCAATTCGAACCTTGTAGTTAATCAAACAAATCTTTAATCCGTGGCAACGGATATCTGTTCTTCACCGTAAGCTTATTCAACTCATGATAGTCTATGCACATTCTCATACTTTCATCCTTCTTCTTAACAAATAATGCCGGTGATCCCCACGGGGAAACACCTGGTCTTATAAAACCTTTATCGAGGAGTTCTTGTAGTTGGGACATCAATTATTTCATCTCGTACGGCACCAGGCGGTAAGGTGCTTTCGCGACGGGCTGTGCTCCTGGTATTAAGTCTATTCAACCCCGGAAGATCCTCAGGGAACACTTCTGGGTAGTCGCGCACAACAGGAACATCTTTCACTTATTTCATCTCGGCCATAGCTTCGACAACATACGCAGGTAGACACCGCACCCTCGCCTTAACAAACATTCAGCTTTTATCGTCGAAATAACATTAAGCCCTGAACTTTCTTTATCACCATAAACCGTCACCGTACCACCATCCAAGGACTTTAATCTTATCAACCTACTCTTACACACTATTTGGGTCTCACACTCAAATAGCAAATCCATTCCCAAAACCACATCGAACCCTCCAAAGGTCATAACATACAAGGTAACAGGGAACTCACGTCCCTATAACTCTATCTTACAATCCTTAACTATTCTCATTATCCTAACCGAGGTTTCACTAGCGGTTGCTACGGTAAACTTTTCAGGCACACGACAATATTTCATTTTGGCTAACTTACTAAATGCCGTAGCTACAAAACTTCTATTTGCACCTGGTTCGAACAACACAGAAGCGGAAATACCGTTTACTAGAAACGTACCTATCATGACATTTGGGATCTGCTTGGCTTGCTCCTGAGTTAGCATGTAGGCCTTGGTCCTTGGCCTAGACTGGTCAGCGTCCTTCTTTCCACTTCCTCCGACCTCGGTACATTCTCTTGCCATATGAACCTTCTTATCGCACTTGTAACATGTGGGCTTGGCATTGCATTCGTGAGCGTAATGCCCCACCTTCCCACATTTGTAACAAGCATTTGACCCTAACCTGCATTCTCCACCATGAGATTCCCACACTTATGGCACACATCAGAACCAGTACCCCACTTGCACTCACCATCATGCACTTTTTCATAAGTCTTGCATGATTTCCTTTCCCACACTTTCTGTTTCATATCCTTGGAGTTGCACAAATGAGTACTAGGTCGTTTAGTAGGAACATCCCACTTCTTCTATTTCTTCTCTTCCACCACCACATCGTCCACAACCAGATCATCGTAAATCATCTCTGCGAGTTCGACAGCAGAGTCAAAAGTAGCAGGTTTACTTGCCCTGACTAAGGTGCGGACGTTCTGTGGAAGTCCTCTAATGTAACACTTGATTCGATTGGCCTCGGTGTTCACCATGTCAGGCACCAACCTCGACATGCGGTTGAATTCAGCAGTGTACTCGCGGTGTGTCATCTTACCCGCCCTCAAATTCAGGAACTTCATCTCAGCCCTCTCAACTTCAGCATATGCACGGAAACGTTTCATGACCATCTCCTTCAAGTCATCCCACCTCATCGCCTTAATCTCTTCTCGAGTCTTCCTCTGTTCCACAGTCTCCCACCAGTACCTAGCTTCATCTCCAAACGACTGGGTAGCATAACCCGCAGCTTGGTCAGGACAAAACTCACTAATTCAGATTACCTTGTCTATGGCGGTTATCCATTGGAGAGTAGTGATTGCATCCCCTAAACCAGTCAGCTTTGGCGGGTCGCAACCTTTGAACGACTTATAGTTACACCCACCTCGGCCTCTCTTTCTCTCATCAACTTTCGCCGATCGAACTTCACTCGAATCACCTTCCCCATCATCAGCTTTCTTACCGTCATCCCCTGCCCTCCCAACGGTCCTTACATGGCTGCAGACTTTTCAGCTTGCAGGTTCTTCATTGCAGCAGCTACAGCTTGAGCAATGGCGGCTTGAACAACATGATCCAGTTGATATCCTTTGTTGCTTAGTCCTCGCACACTCATCTCTTCCCTTGTGTTAGTAACTGGTTCTACTGAAGGTTCCCGGGTAATGTGTGGCCTACCACGACGTCCCGTACGACCTCCTTGATTGACAACCTTTCTTTCTCCAGCCATTCGTATTCTATAAGGAAACACAAACGTCATCACTTAAGGAACTATATAGTACAAGGATAGTAATGCTAACAGGTAATAACAGTGGCCAGCTGTGATTAGCTGATCACGTTTCTTTCTGTGTCATATACACTTCCCTTCGTGAGTCCACTTGTGCTAGTTCTACTTTTAAACAGTTAGACAATCTAACAGTTCATGTAATCATATACTTAGAAATTAAGCTATCTTACTTACACATTATTACATTTCACATAAGGTTAATCATATACTTTACCTTAACTTAGCTTGCTTGAGTGAAACATGACATTCTTGAACTGACATCTTCTTTCTTTTCTTACTTAAGTCCCATTCTCTGTTCGAGTCTAAGCATGTAGGATGCTTATTTCTCTCGAACTTACGCTCTGATACCAAATTTTAAGACCCCGATCCCAATGCCCTACATAGACGTTGGATTTACTCATAAACACAGTTCTAAATATCAGAGTTAATTAAAACTTTTTGCGGAATGATAAACTTCAAACATATATTACAGAATCGTTCAAATCTTTTCAAATTAAACATATTTTATCTTTCAAATTAAAACATAAACCACAATAACATCATAACATTTTCCTCAAGATGCTAGTTTCTTGTGTTTAATGCCAGGTGTCCTTATTCAAGCGAGTTGACCTCAACCTATTCACCTGCATGCATACTAAAAGTCAGCTATGCCGAGTGAGTTCTAGTTAATCAGGCAACATACAATACATTCACATACTTACTTATATGTATCCGAAGATACATATTAGTTACTTAACCTTTTCATTCTTTCTATCGTACATACATAAGTATATACCTTAATTCTTACTTTCATTCTTTCTTTCTTTCATACTTTCATAATTTATCTTACTTTACATACATACTTATACGTTTTAAAGAGCCTTTCGCCCTATAACCTCACATATATTATTAGGGTCTGCCACCCTTAAAGTACCTTTCGCCTTATAACCTCACAAATATTACTAGGGTCTGCCACCCTCCTTCACACATATTATTAGGGTCTGCCACCCTTCTTCACAGATATTCTTAGGGTTTGCGACCCTCCTTCACATATATTATTAGGTTCTGCCACCCTCATTCACAGATATTATTAGGGTCTGCCACCCTTCTTCACATATATTATTAGGGTCTGCCACCTTCTTACTGTCGATTCATACATACCTTCCTTTTCTTTTACATTATTATATACATCCATACACACTCTTAATCTTTGCTACATCATTCATATATCATACATACATCCTTCATAAACATTCATATATCATACATACATCATTCATAAACATTCACATAGCATACACTTACCAGTTAAGGTAAGTGTATGAACTAATCACATCGAGTATGCACACAAGCCCGAAATCATAACAAGGAAGTGGGGCTAGAAACTCACCTGGATCCGGTTATGTTCGGAGCCAACAGTAATCCCTTTCTTTAATTGTACACGGCTAACTGTTAAATATATGTATTTGTTAAGCAATTGTATAATTTATTAAGTTTGTATTTCAATTAACCAACACACTTACTAAGTTAGGCTCGTTCGTTTAGTTTACATTGATGGTGTGACCTTCGTCATTTTCCAATTTGATTCGTATTCGCTCTTGTATTTGTTTTTATTATGAAAACAGACTTGTCTTGTATCCCGAACCTTTAAATAATATAAAAATGAAGAATTTTATGTTACATATTTTTTTTATGATTGTCGGATCTTAAAAACATCTTTTACAACCCTTAAAATGCCCCTAAAACGCTCAAAACGAACAGAGACTAAAACTGCCAAAGTTGAAGATCAGATTTTTCCTCCGCGACACTTAGCGCCGCGCTAAGGAGCCCTGTAGCAGCCAGTTACGTTTTTGTTGTCATTTATCACATGTTTGACCCTCTAAACCAATCAAAATGCTTGGAAATCTCTAAAACAACCTTATGGATAACCCTTACACCTTATCCTTCATAAATCAAGACCACACAACTCATTTGAACCTACTCATACTACCAAACACTCTCAATCTAAGCTCCAAACTCCATCTTTCAAGTTCTTCCTTGTTTGACTTCTAAAAGTCAAACAAGAACATTTATTTAATTCTAACTAACTTTAAGTAATTAAAGATTGTTGTTGCAACATATATATATATATATATATATATATATATATATATATATATACCCCTTGTTTTCCTTCAGATTTCACTTCTCTGGTCTCGGTCGGTGAAGTGTTGGGCTTATAAGGCAAGGCTACATGAAGGATTATTGCAATCCTTGATTATACTATATTCCGTCTTAATGCTTATTAATATTGTAGTTACTATTTATTTCAGTTTGTAAATTAATTTACTGAGTTCCACAGTATTGGGTATGTGATGATTATCCTCGGTCTTATCCCTAGTCGAGCACCGAACTGAAACCGAACTCTCGCTTAAAAGCTTTGTTTGCTTAAGTAGTTGAATAAACATATTGTGTGTAAGATTTGAATATTTTACTTTCTAAAATCATTTTTATTATAAGTTCCATGGTATTGGGTATGTGGTGACTATCCTCGGTCTTATCCCGAGTCGAGCACCGAACTTAAACCGAACTCTCATTTAAAAGCTTTGTTTGTTTAAATAGTTGAATAAGCATGTTGTATTTAAGATTTGAATATTATACTTTCCCAAAATCATTTTTAATAAGTTCCAGGGTATTGGGTATGTGGTGACTATCCTCGGTCTTATCCCGAGTCAAGAACCGAACCAAAACCAAACTTTCGTTTAAATACGTTATATATAAAATGATTTAATAATATGCTACATATAAGATTGTGTATTATAATTTCTAAGTTATTTAATAAATTCCATGGTATTGGGCATGTGGTAACCATCTTCGGTCTTATTCCTAGTCAAGGACCGAACCAAACCAAACTAAACCGAGTTCACTCGCTTAAGACACACTAGTTGTGTTTTGGGCCACCAAAACTCGTAGTTTTTTTTAAAATATATTATAAACCAATTTTAGTTATTTTCTCAACAAACTCGACATGTCGGCTCCAACTTGATCTTATAACAAGTTGGACGATAAAATCGAACACTCGCTTAACGAACGTTAAGGTTCTTCTCAATAGAACTACAAACTTGGTTAAGTTTACTTTTGATTTTATTGAGTTATCTCATAACATTTATCACTTTGGAATGTTGGCTTAAGACTTGACTTATTATTCAAGACCCGAACCGACTAATCTGAACGCTCATTAAGTCTCGTTTTTGGTATCTATATAACAAAGGGTCTTGCAATATTGCATTTATACCCACATAGTTACTTAACATAGGTTAAGTAAAACTAATGAATAGAATACCGAGACTCGATTTTGAGCAAACTTACTTTTCAAAAACCATTACTTTAATTTCTCAAGTATTTACATTTTAAATCTCAAACTTTAATTAATTATTTAACTTGTCATTTTGTTTTACTTTAAAGTCTTTCAAGACCATCTTCCAACCCGAGACCCTTTTAACCTAGACCTCGCTCGTTGAACTTATTATCCCGGTTTATCACAAACAAACCCTCCAAGTTATTTATTTAATGTGAGTACTTTTTCATCCCCCGTTTTCCATATTACATTTTAGGGCTGACATTGTATACTTATTCAAATTCAAATGATTTGTTCATTGTGTCTCAAACCACAAACTCTTTAGTATATGTTACTTAAATAAATGCTCGATTTGGTGTTGTACGCTTTACATGATAACATGTTATATGTTTATTGCTTTAGGCGGGTTGACCTCTATTAAACTATTAAGCATGATCATGCACTCCCCTAACTATTTTAGCTTAATTGCTAATAGCATAGGACAACTATTATCCGAGTATATTTGGTTGTTACCATATAGAAATGTGTCTCAAACTAATTACTATTTGCACATCTAGATTGTTGCTAATATTTATTGCTCCATATACGAGTTGTGGATTTCATCTATTATATACTTACTGTTCAAAACCATGAAAATTGCTCACCAACATTCGTGTTGACAAAGTTTATTTTATGCAATGTTACAGGTTTATTACTTGGTTGATTTGGAGACTTGAAGAACTATTATCTTGTGACCGTTTAGGTTATTAGACATAAATGGACAATTTATTTGTTTGATTATTTATTCGGTTATTTGTATGAAAAATGTTGTGCTATTTATGATATTATGAACATAAATGAGTTGTTTAACTATTGTCACTTAATAGTGTCGTTGTGCAATGGACAATCGGTCAAGTCCCAACGTTTCCGTCGCTTTTGGTCGGGGTGTGACAAATGGGCTAGCTTTGTTTTACATTAGGATATAGGCTTAGTAAACTCGTGAACTTTGTTAGATTAAACCCACTGTCCATTATGGCATCTGGACCCAACTGGAACCAGACCCAAAGTCCACAACATGACACTAAATGGCCAAGAACTCAAAGATAGAGAACTCAGCAGAGAACTCAGATGAACCGAGAACTCAATGGGAACCAACAACTCAAGGGAACCGAGAACCCATAAACGAGAACTCCAAATAGAGAACTCATGACCGAGAACTCTAAACAGGGAACTTGTGACCGAGAACTCAAGGGAACCGAGAACCCATGTCTGATGCTTTTATTCCTTTCTTTTCATTTCTTTCCTTTCTCTCGTAACTACTGATGATTTTTATTATTATTTTTATTAACATGGCTATTTTCTTATCCATATTACTCTCATTATTATTAAATCATCAATATCTAACCTGTTTTTGGTATAAAGCTTGAACCTTTATCGATTTCAAAACCCGTTTTTGCTAGATCTAGAATACTAAACGAGCCGAACTTAACTAATGATTTGAAGGAATCCGACCCATAACGTTTTCGTTTCAACGTCAAGTTTATATTTTTATTAACCCTTAGACCCCGATATAAGGTTCCATAATTTTTCATAGAAAACCCGATATCAAATGAACAATCATTAAGATAATACGTACCTTAAATGGACCGATCTTTTAGGCTTCACGTTTGTCCTAGCTAAGCTTTGATGATCTCTTGTTATTGTAGATAATAAACAAACTTGATCTTTCTTTGATATGGTCTGAAATTATAAAGATGGATTGGTGGTGTAGAGAGTGTATGGTTAAGTGTGTGTTTTTGAAGGTGTAGGCTATTTTGTAAAGATGGATGAAAATTGAAATGATTAGGGTTTAAAGGGTATTTATACTCCCTTAAGACGATGGACCTAAGGCCCATCTTTCCGTTTTAGTCCATATGTAATTCCATCTTTAAAGCCTATTTATCTTTCCATCTTTATTATTTTATTATTTCTCTACTAACTCAAGTAAACTTTTCCATCATGAATAAATAATATATTAAATATTATTCTTAGAAATTTCAGGATTTACACTTAGCTTACATAATATTATTATCCCATACACATCAATCACAGTACGACGAATCAACAACCTTTACTTACACAATCATCAACCCACCCTACATAATATATAACACAATCGTTACGCTAACCTGACACAACAAAAGTAAAGTCAAAATTAGGTTAAAAACATGGAAAATGTCACAACTAAGAGCATTCCTAACTCATCCTCTAAAATTATGTGATGAGAATTTGCAAATTATAGTGTGGGGCTATGAGTGTAAATTATAAGGTTTAGAGATAAAATGTAGTGATTTTTGTAAGTTTGGGGAATCTTTGTTTGCCCATATTTATTTTTTAATATTAGTTGAACTAGTTGTGAGTAGAAGATAGGGATCACTATCATGATAAAGGAAAAAAATATTATTTAATTGAACAAAAGAGAGAAATGCAGTGTTTTTTAGTATAATTATAGAGACAGAGATGGAGGCGGGCTGGGAATGCTCTAAGAGCATTCTCAACCTAGTCCTAAAAAATGTGTGCGGGGAATTGAAAATTATATGGTATGGTTATAAATGGTTGTGAGTAGAGGAGAGAGAAAACATTATACAAGAAATTTAAATTTGGGGTTTCACTGTTCACACCGTATAATATATAATATTTTCTGAAAGTGGTTGTAAGTGAATGACAAAGAATTGATAAAGATAAAAGTATAATAAATATATTATTTAATTAAAAAGGAAAGAAAAACTGTATTGATTTTTAATGTAATTATATATATATATATATATATATGAATATATGGTAAAGAGTTGAATATGAATGCTCTAAAATAATCAATCAACCCATAGTTTAACAAAAGATAAATGTATAATATATATGATGCATAAGTGAAGGACCTCTAAAATTTGAAGAGGTACAAAATTTATTTCATGCAAAATGTATAACATGTAATGCATAAAGTTTTGAAACATTATAGGGGTAATATTGTATTTAGGGCACATCATGTGCATTATTTTTTTTTTAAATAATAATAATTATAAGTTTGGTTCTTAACTGCAATTAATTTGTGTTAATTTATATAATAGTTATATAATTAACCATTATTCAAAACCAACTACTTCCGTGATTTTTTAACGACCATAAATTTTTCAAACGTTAGTATTATTTAAAAAATTATTACACCATAAAAATAAACATTTTATTTTCTTTAATTTGAGTATGGTATTGCTATATTTTTTTAACTTTAATAAACTAACATATTACGTGTGATTACCGGTTAGGACCTAAAACAAATTGAGTCGGGCGAGCTCGGGTCATGTGTAAGACCAAATTAGGGTTGGAACGAGCTTATACAAAAAAGGATAATTTAGTTCGATTCGTGTCGGTACGGGTTTGAGTAGAAGGGACTTAGGTAAGAAAATCTTTTAGTTTAGGACAGTGTTAGGTTGGAATAGGATTCGAATTAAAACAGGTTGGGTTAAAAAATATTTATTTGAAACTATAATACATTTCAGTTTTGCTACTTGATTTTCGTCACTAGTTATGCGAAGACATTGTTTACATGTACGGGGACCGATAAACGTGTGTCAAGCGTCAACACGTAACACACGTAATTAACCAACATCGGTAAGAACTCAACCCAACTCCCTGCACCAGTAATCAGCCTGAATTACGTGCAAGTTGTTGGCTATGCAAGTTTAATGCCTGTATCAGGTGCCGGTTACGTGTGTTCAATCTTTGGTTACACACGTATTGACTTTGCACGAGATACACATCTACATTCGAGTTATGTGTGCACTGTCATCAATTGACGCATGCATGTAACAACATTGATTATGCGTTCAATGTCATATTGCACGTTCACCCCGTTGCATCGCGCGAACACCCAACTAGTGTATAATAATAGGTTAGAGATTGCAAATTCCTATGACTTATTGGCTTAGCCGTGCGATGTTCGGTTTGGGGTTTTTAGGTTGCTATCAGATAAAAAAAAGGTTAGAAATGTAAATAATTATTGTGTCCACATTACAAGTATTATTCACCGGTAATTTAAAGTCGCATTTAACCCGACCATGTTCGATCTCTTGTAGTGTACTTATTTCAAAACTGTAGAACCTTTCAAAAAGACAAGAAATAAGATCTTGGCATAATTTTTTGTGGCTCGATGCATCCAGCAAGATAAAAAAAAGTCAACTTTACTGAATACCTTGGACAAGACTATAGGTATATTATAATAATAATATATATACAAATATATATACATATAGTATATAATAATAATAATATATATACATAGAGAGAGAGAGAGACCTATGTGTTATACTTTTCTTGCATGGCTGGAAGGCTCAAAAGACACAGAATAAAAGAACAAAATAAGAGATTAATTAGACAGCTTTAAGGCGTAAATGAAGGAAAAGAAGAGATTTTTGGAACAAATTCACACCAAGAGACAGACAAATAATTGAAATTATTCATAAACTTAATTATTTGTTTATTAAAAAACAAAGAAAACACCAAAAAAACATTATGGACAGAACTCGTAGGTGCTGCCGGCTACATATACCACCATTACTCGTAGGTATACCCTAAATATAATATATCCCCTTAATTCCTTAAATCAAACTTTGCATCCAAATATATATATATATACCGGAAACAAAATCAAATTAACCTTTAAGTTTCGAGTTAATTGCATAAATATTCCGGAAACAACACTAATTAGCGAGTCCAGTTTGCGTGTAGATCGAAGTTATTATGTGACTGATCACCAGTGTTTATTTAGTCTCTTGGAATTTGATGGAAGAATTGCGTACTGGGCATGTAATCGTTGTTGCCACCGAGTGATGAGTATATCGAATGACTAAAAGATGTGTCACCACCGGAAGAGGTGTCTCCGCCCATGTACTGACTTTCGGGACCTTGATCATAGAGAATTCCTTTAAACAAATGCCCGCCAATGTTCACGGCGGCTTGATATGCGATTTGGTCTTCGGTTTCATCCATCGAGCTAACCCTTACACATCTGAAGTCTGCCTGTGTTGTCACTTCTGGTGGGAAATTACCGACTTCTAACCCTAGTTTCACAACACACAAAAACAATCATTAATATACAAGTTCTTGTATTTCTGTCCTAGAAAATAATGATTAACATTATAACCAACCTATACACTTGGGGGTATAGTATAACATGATAAAATAGGATTTCATATATTTTTGTGCCTACAAATAGTATACTACATACTACAATAACATGAACGAACATCTAACCAATATAGGACTCTAGCAGTTATTTAAACATAAATACATATCTTTTCTGACCTCTGAAATCCAACAAATGAAATACACTAATCAATTATCTAGTCTGACTTAGGTCAAAACGACAGTTTTTTGTGAGAACACGCGGTACATTACACAAATCATTTATGTTTTCAATCTAAAAGAAATAAAACAAAAGAAAATAATTGAAATATAACATATGTTTTCAATCTAAAAAAACATATGAAATGAAACATAAAAATCAGATAACATATAGATTTGTATTTAGGAACTACAAAATTTAAAAAATATGAACCATCATCAAGAAATCAAACAATTTAAGTTTTTTTTTTTGAATTTGTTTTATCCTCCAAATAATTTAGTGCAGTGCAATTTACTTCACCATCATCAATAAACATGTAACATAAAAGATAGCTTAATAAAATAATTAAAAGTTTTGTATAATTTGTGTATCAGACTAACCATATACCATAATCAATAACCAGAAATAATTGAAAACCTAATTAACCAACACACGTAGTCTAGCAATTATTCTAAATAAATTCAATTTACTTTTTCATTAACGTTAACAATTAGGGTAGAGTGATTGAATATCATAAATGAGTATTATATTGACGTTTAAGCTTCTCTTATTAAAAAATATGTTTGGTAGGACTAAAAATATAGTAAAAGTGTTAATCATCTTCATCAATTCAACCCCCCCCCCCCAAAAAAAAAAAAAAAAACAATCAAAGTCACGAGATGACATATTATGAGTTATTATTCGATTAAATTACTCGATGATATATTTTCATATTCGTGTTTGCTTAGAATCCGCTTATAAGATCACATAATTAAGTGATTCCAAAAATTGTGATTAAAAAAATGAAAGATAAAGATATAATGCATCCACAAGTACAAAGAATAATTAGGTTTAATTTCTTCAATATATACACAATCTTTTAATGCAATAATTTATAAAAAGAATAATTAATTTAATTGGCAAAATATAGACACAAATCTAGAGAATCTTGGTTACAGAATCTAGTACCTGAAGCAACTGCAGTAGCAGCAGTAATTGGATTAGCCAAATTAGGGTTTTCAGGATCTTCAACCGATCTCGTTCTTTTGGTGTTTTGAAGAAGATGACGGCCGTTGTCATCTTGTTTTGTGGCGGAGTTATACTGCTGTCTTTCCCGGCGTCTGGCCGCCGGAACCCACGTGCTTTTCACGTGGGTGTGACACTGAAACCCTCTGCTCTTGCAACAAGTTCTACACATAATATGAGGACAATCTTTCTTTGCTTGGTTGCCACAGTCTTGACAACTCACGCCACCACTAGTACCACTACCACCACCACCCGTCACTACAAAACTCGCAGATCCCCAAGTGGATTCATCTGAGAAATTAATAAACCGTCCATCACCACCACTCATGGAATAATTTGCTACTCCGGGTAGCAAATTATGAGCATGTGGCAGTTCCTGCCACAGCTCGAAATCTTTGGTGGTGGTAGGACGGGGGTGGTGGTTGTGGTGATGTGTGGTTCTGGTTGTTGTACTCGAACTGTACAACAACCAGCTGCTACCAGATTCAATAGGGTCTTGTTGGATAGAGTTAGTTGCAGATCCTAATGAGAAGAAGGCAGCCATAGCTTCTGCAAGAGACAAGTACTCCTACAACATCCCAATTGTGACTTATCCATAGCCAAACAAAACTATAACCTAACCAAACCTATTTTCTAGATATCTTAATTATTAATATTTATTATTAATATAATTAAGGAAAAGTAAAAAAAAATACTTTTATTTTGGTTAATTGAAATCAATATTTTAGAATTGTGGTTTGAAAATGAGAGAATTGAAGATGATTGATTCAGTTGTGTGGTTGTTGTACGTGAGCATTAAAGAAGCTAAAAATTACAGGTCTGCCACGCCGCCGTAGCCATTAAAGCAGCAACTTCTTTCTTCTTTTCTTTCTTCTCTTTCTCTGCTGCTGCTTCTCTTGCTGTTTCTTTCTTTAATTCTTTAATTGATAGAAGCTGCTGCTTGTTTTGTGGGATTTCATCTCAGTCTCTCTCTCACACACAGACACACACAGTGAGGGTGAGAGAAATATGAAAAAGAATGGAGTGAGTGAATTACATAAAGGTTCTCCAAACTGCCACTTGAATTTCAAGTTTAACCATTTAGTCAACTTTTGTATAGAAATGAGCACCTTTGTTTCTATTCTTTTTCTCATTTTCTGTAATAAAATAAATTAATATAAACATTTATCTAATGTATTTGGTGATATTTGGTTTTATGCATTTGTTTTTTTCTAGAAGGACAACACGTATTTCTATCCACATGTGACTAATGATGTTCAAACATTTTATTTTATTGGTAACTAGTAAATTTATCTTCCTATTGTGACAATAGGGTTTTACATCGATCAGTTGGGAACGACAAAGACTAATATTGATACCGTTCTCGACCATACCAACACCGCTATCCATTTGTAAAGGATAAAAAACATATGCTTTACATCGACAGAAAGTCATAAAAAAGAATACTGCCACCCTTGATCATTTTTTTTTGAAATGGACCGCTCTCGATTGATACCAAATTGTAGGTACATTTGATTAGAATCTCGTGCTAAAGATGACAATAAACAATATCAGATGCTTGAAATACCAATCGGTTAGATATATAATCAACCACCAGTCTATAGAAAGAAAATGTAATAGATGAAAAATACATATACACAATCAATGAAAACATCATTTCTATTGGTAACAAGCCAAATATATACAATATTATGCCATTGCTACATCTATTACATATTCTCTAATCGATCAAAACGCACACGAACATGAAATTACAAAGCAAACAAACAACCAAAATGACCTAAAATGAAATTTATTTATACAAAACATGCTAGTATCTCTATGTGTCTAGCCGACATTGTTAGGGTCGGCAATTGACATCCGACACTAATAGTCTTGCCATTAGCATGGTGACACTCTAAACTATTTACATAATTAAGTGTCGCCTACACAAAATTCCCGACACTGGGTAGTGTTGCCAACGACATTCTTCAAAAGGTTTAACTATCTTGCTCAATTAGTAAACTAACAGTCTTATTAGATCCTACAAATAAAATACTCATACCCATGTTGTTAGTCTGTGCTAGTTCGCTTCGTCATGAAACCAATATGGTAACGATACTTGGTGTAGTTTCTGATACAATAAATTTTTAATACAGTTTACTTTTGTTAATAAACTTTAGGGTGTAAAAAAATTCGAAAAAAACCATAAGGGTTACATTACACATCAAAGTAAGCAAAGTTATTTTAGCATTTAGTTCTACATTAATATATAGTATATACTTACGATCTAATTCTAATGGAGACGTGAATGTCACATCCCAACCTACGACAGAACATGTCAGGACGCGACATAATATTTATTATAGCTTAAAAGACACTAAATGAATTACACGTGTCAATATCTAAATTATTAATTTCATGTAACGGTCAAATACACAACACAAACATTGTCTCAAAAGAAATAACATTACAATCAACGACTTAACAGTAAATAGTTCTTTATTCGTCATTGCAACCTAAGGTAAAATCTAAACTTCAACACTTGCTTCATCTCAAAAAGCTACATGCTTCATGTGTGAAAATATATAGTTTGTCAACATAAAGTTGAGCAAGTAATTACGGTTTATATATACATAATATTCAAAATCACAATTTCTTGTGATATACATGAGTCACTACAACTAACATAACAATAATATAAAAAGGGCCATTTCCGTCGTCCTAATGGTCCGAGTTACTCCAATGGCGTATGATCATATTAAAGAGGATGAGGATGAGATACCAACAACCATAACTCAAAATAAACACATAGTCACATTCACACGTATCAACTAATAGAATAATTTCATATCTACGCAAATAATGGAATTGTAGTGAAATTCATAAATCTAATTAATTTGTGAACGCATAACACCCACAAAAATGTAAAATGGTATAAAATGGTGTTGTGATTACTCACCTTAACGAGTGAATTAACGAGTGAATTAAGTGATGAGATAGTGATAAAATTTATGATAAAAGCGGCCGAGCTGCTCGGGACACGTCGACAAAAGTTCCTAGTTGTTAAGATAATATTAATTAATTATAGATGAAATAATAACAAGACTTATGACAGATTTGGGATTCGATAAGGATTATGTAAAATTTTAATTAAAGTTAATGTAATTATTATTATTATTATTATTATTATTATTATTATTATTATTATTATTATTATTATTATTACCGTTTATCATTATCATTATCATTATTATTGGTACTACTACTGCTGCTATTACTACTACTTTTAGGTTTTTTAAACTAAATATTAGTTATTGATAAATAAACAAATATTATGCATATAATTATATATATTAACATGAAAGTTTAAATAATTTTTTTATTTGAATATTAAATAATTCGGTTCGTTAAGCGAGTGGTAAAAATTGTAGTTTATTTTTCTTTGTAGAAATACACAAACGTACATACCATGAGGTATCCGCTCGTTGCAGCGGCAACAACACTTCACAACTGGTTTTTTTACCACTTATCTCATATAGGAGTGTTTGCGAGAAGTTGAAAGTTTGAGCTAGGCTCATGTCAGATTAATTATAAAAACACAATTTAATAAACACATATCAACCAAGTATATAATGAGTCAATAACGAGTTAAACTTAATGCACTATACATAAAAGGTTTAATCACATACAAAATAAGTTTAACATAATACATAGCAAGTTCAAATCCAGTTTAAATTAATACATAACATGTCAAAAATTATTAAACATTTAATAACTTGTAAAAAGACCGAAATAACCCTTATAACTTGATTATTTCCATTCTATTCACGAATAAGTGGAGCTGAATCAGAGCTGCATTTTTGTAACACCCCGAAATTTCCAAAATGATATTAATTATATTACTTAATAATAGAGGGAAAGTTTACTCGGGTTATCGGGAAATAAATAAATAGAGTAGGAGTTGGTATGGGTCGGGCTAGTGTTGGGTAATGGATATGGGTTATGGACTTGGGTTATGAAAGAAGGAAGGAGAGTCCATAGGCTTAAGCCCATGATCCCTAATATAAATACCCTTAACCACCATTTCTCACATATTCCATACACACACCCAAAACACACACGACCCGAACCAAGATCCGAAGGCGAAAACCCGAGCTTGTTGGTGCTGGAACGTCGTGACGGACCAAAACAACATCAAGACTTAACCGTGTTCGTAGTTCGACTCGTTCAAGGTACGTTTATAGCTAGAAATCGTTCGTATAGGTTCGGTTTGATTTGAGAAATGGTAGATCTGAGTTTGTATGGTAAAAACGAATCCAACAAAGCTAAACTTACTGAAAATGGTTATGATTTGATGGGTTAATCGATTGATAAAAAGACCCGTAACCTATATGCCTAAATCGCACCCTCTAAACATCGACGTTAGGTCGATTTGATAGTTGGGGTTTGTAGGCGCTGGTCAGACGATTCCATGGGTACCTAAATCGAGTTATTTGGTTAAGGAACGAAGGATTTAAGAGCGAACAGAACCTGCAGACGACAACTTCGCCTGCAAGCTAAGTTCGCCTGATGAACTTCGCCTGCAAGCTAAGTTCGCCTGATGAACTTCGCCTAAGGCTAAGTTCGCCTAAGGTTTAACTTCGCCTAAAGCTAAGTTCGCCTATGGTTTAACTTCGCCTAAAGCTAAGTTCGCCTAAGGTTTAACTTCGCCTAAAGCTAAGTTCGCCTAAGGTTTAACTTCGCCTAAAGCTAAGTTCGCTTAAGGTTTAACTTCGCCTAAAGTTAAGTTCGCTTAGAAAATAAATTAAAAACCTAATGGAAAATGTGTTAAGACAGTTAATGTAAATAAAATTTTTCCAAGCTGACCTGGCAGCTCGACCCCAGCCAGGGGCTCTGCCCCTTGGACCCTGCTAGGGGCTGCCGCCTCTAGACCCCGCTGCCAGGGGCGCTGCCCCCGGACCCCCGTTCGTTGTGGGTAGTAGTTAAGACTGGAAAGATGATATGAGTAGTGATAGTTGTTTGATACGTGTACTTGTTATACAGTCAGCCGTGCACAGCTGAAGAAAGGGATTACGATTAACGGTGAACGTAACCGTGTTTAGGTGAGTTTCTAGCCCCATTCCTTGTTATGTTTTCGGGGCTGTGTGCATACTCGATGTGTTGTTAATACATTTATCCTAAGTGATAAGTGTATGTCATATGTGATATGTGTGATAGATATGAATGATTGTTTGTCGGTACGCGAACGATCTTCGGATATTGCGCGTACTGTCAGGTTAAAAATAAAGGTACGAATATTATATATCGAAGATGTATGAATATTTCAAATGAATACTTGTCGGGGCGTGAACGATCTTCGGATATTGCACGTAACGACAAGGGATATGGTTGTTAAATGAATGAGGTAAAGAATACCTAGAGTGTTCTTATGTTATAATGTTGTTAGGACATGAAATGTCACATGTATGTCCCCAGTTCTATCAGGTTGGTTCAACATGAAACCAACGATCGTGAAACCAAGTTAACGTACTGAAAATGTCAAACGAAGCTGATTCGATCGAATCAGTGACTGATTCGATCGAACCAGATCTCATTCGATCGAACCAGATCTCATTCGATCGAACCAGATCTCATTCGATCGAATGAGTATCTCATTCGATCGAATGAGTCTTCGGTATATAAACGATACTTGGGAAATTTCACAAGTAGAGAGAACAGAATACACACTCACGAACCAGCAGCCTACAGAAACTTTCTCGATTGTTCTTCGTGTTCTTGGTCGTTTCCTCCAATCCTAGGCGTCAAACATCTTTAGGAATCGTACCTACGTGCCCGTTGATCACCACCGAATCGCCGTGTTAGAGGATTCCGCACTCTAACACGTTGCCCCGTGAATCGTTGGGAAACCGAGTCCCGAATCGGTCCTACAAAGTGGTATCAGAGCCTTAGGTTCTTGATTCACGAAAGATTCGTGGTGATATTCGTGTTTTTCTCGTGAAAATCATATATTTTGCTTGAAAAATTTTCGAAAATAAGTGTTTTTGTTCTTGGTGTTCTTTGTGTTCTTATCAAAAACTCATAAAAAGTCATATATTTTGGTTTTTGATCTCAAGATTTGGTGTTAAAATTTCGGGTTTTATCAAGAACATTCATCGTGTTCTTCGTTTTTTTAAACGTTTGATCCATATTTGTGTGTTTGCTTATTTGTTTAAGTGTTAAAACAATTAAAAGAGTCCTATTTTGCTTCTAGATCAATTAGGATTCGTGTTAGTGAGTTTAAAACCGAAAATCTGGTCAAATCTTCTAAGTTTGGAAATTCCATAAATCCCGATCGAACAAGTCGTATTTTTGGAACTCATTCGATCGAATAAGCCTTTTATTCGATCGAACCAGTTTGAATTTTGACCGAATCAGTTTTTCCCGCCGTGATTTGCGCCAAGTCCATTCGATCGAATAAGTTCATCCTTTCGATCGAACCTGCTTCCAGTCGATCGAACAAGTCTCAGATTCGATCCACCCATTCGATCTCTTTCTTATTCGACTGCCAGAACCTTTTCGATCGAACTAGACACCCATTCGATCGAACCTGTCACCTCATTAGATCGAACAAGATCGTATTCGATCGGATAAGCTTCAGAAGACCAGAACAGTGAATCAGTCAGTCATTCGATTGAATCAACACACATTCGATCGAATAAAGAATACATTCGATCGAATCAGAACACATTCGATTAAAAGATCAAAGATTAAAGCAAAGAAGCAAACATGTCTGCCAGTTCAAGTACAAACAAAAGGATCCAATCGATCCTTGAGAGTGATTCAGAATCTGGAAGCTTCAACAAGCCTCCAAAGTTGATGGCACTCAATGAGTTTACTACCTGGAAGACAAGATTCCAGATTCATATCACAGGTGTGAATCCTGGATTATGGGAAACGGTTCAGACAACGTGGGTGCATCCTACAAACGATGATGGTGAAAGTCTGAGCTACTTTAGGCTGTCAGAAGAACAAAAGATAGCCTTTGATGCTGAGAAGAAAGCCTTCTCCTTACTGTCTCAAGCTCTCTCCAGCGATCTCTTCCATCAGTTTAACCAGTTCACAACAGCATCAACTCTTTGGAACGCACTGGTAGAACGATGCGAAGGATCTGAGTCACTTAAAGAAATTCACGCACGTGAGCTAAAGCGTGAATTTGATTTGTTTAGTCCAGAATCCGGCGAAGACATTGAATCGTTGCTGTCAAGATTCTATCATTTTATGTCAGAGCTAAAGTCTTATAATGTCAAAACAACAGGGACTGAAAAGGTTAGATGTCTCGCTCAAGGACTCCCAACAAGCTGGAACACCTTCCTGACTGTGATGAGAAGAAGTCATCAATTGGAGACGATTCTTCTTTCTGACTTTATAAAAGAAATCAGACAGGAAGACGCTGAATTAAGAGCATCCTCCAGGAAACCCAGAGCAACATCTGACAAGTCGTTGTACATGTCAAAATCACCAATGTCAGATTCAAATGACCATGCTCCAATGAAGACTGCGTTTGTCTCCTCAATGTCAAATCAATCAAAGGGGACCGAAACGAGATCTTCTGCACCACCAACATCAAATTCCGGAAATTCAAGTTCTAACTCCGGACCCAAGTCAACTGAAAAGGCAACGTTAAACACTGAAGGCTTGGGAAAGGTAACGGTGGAAGTTGCCAAAGAACATATGGCAACGTTAGGCACAATAATTGAATCATACAGCTTAATGGTGGCTGGTAAAATTGGCAACAGTCATCTGGACAGCGATGACTATGAACAGCTAGATGAAGACGATATGGAACGCATCGACATAATGTGGGCACTTGGCAGCGCGTTCCGTAGGGCTAGAAAGTGGGCTAAGAAAACAGGCCAAGCTCTTTCAATCAACAATAAATCCAAGTTTGGTTTTGATAAAACAAAAGTTAAATGCTACAACTGTGGCGAACTTGGTCATTTTGCCAAGGAGTGCTCTAAACCAAAGAGGGAAGGTCACCAATATCCCTTCCGAACTACTTCAACTTCATCTACTCCTGCTGCAGCCGCTGCAAATGTCAACAATGAGAGACAACTGGTCCCTCAGAATCAAACAGCAGCAAACAACGCAAACATCAACAATGAAACTGCTCTTGCTGTTCAAGGTGATGAAGGCGAGTCCTGGAACTTCAGCATTAACATGGCTGACATCACCATTGTGGATGGAGACTCAGAATCTGGGTCTGATGATTCCTCAACTGATGAAGAATACATTGTCGAGGAGACAGCTACTGAAATAAATGAAGGAGAGCATGAAGCTGAAGTGTCATCAGTGGAGATTAAGGAGGATCAAGCAAAAGAGTCAAATGTTCCTCAATCATCTCCAAGTTCAACAATTCCTGCAGAAGCTGCTACTGTAGAAGAAGTCAACAAGGTACTGTCAAAAGCAACGTCTGCATCTTTTCTGGAAAGAGCAGGGAATCTTTACTTTGCGTTCATGGCAGAGACGTCAAATGATGCCAAGGTAAGTTCTAACCCTACTACTCCCAAACCAGAAAATACCAAATGTTTAAAATGTGAAATGTCTGAACAAGAAATTCATTCTCTGAAAGAGAGAATTGAAGATCTCGAGGCTTATAAACAAGCAGCCTCAAGATCTTTAATTGAACTGACTGACGCTCTTGCTCAAAACAAGGCTTGGAAGCAGAAAGAGTCTGCTTTTAAAGAAAAAGTTGATAGCCTTAAGCGTCAGAACAAGGAATTGGTGATATGTGTTCTAAATCAACAAGACTCTATAAACTTTCATATCAATAAAAATAATGTCTTGAAAAAGGAAATGGAGAACACAAAAGCTGATCTTGAATCATTGACTTTCAAATTAAAAAGTTACTCCAATTCCTCTTATTTGCTAGAACACATTATCCCCGAGTTCCGGTGCAAAAAGGAAAGAGGTGTGGGATATCACAATGTCCCACCCCCCGTGCTGAACCTATTTGTGAGCACACCAGGAGCTGTGCCAGACGATGACTCAAATGTTAAAACACCCGAGTACACAGAACAAATTTCAAAGTCCAAGGGTAAAGAAGTTATTGACCCGGCTCCTGAGACCAAACCAAATGTTGTTGCCACAGACTTAGGTTCCACAACTAAGTCAGGCCCATCCACATCTAAATCAAAGACAACAACAAGTAATTCTCAGAAGAACAAGTTTAATAATAAATCTGAGAAAGTGCATGTGGAACATAGTACCCAGTTTGTCAAGGAGGGTAACTTTAATGAAAAACATAATTTTCCAAAACCCCCTCCCAGACAAACTTCACCCCAAAATGTCAAATCCAAGGGGTACTATGGTAACAAACAACAACAAAGTATTACTCTCCACCACGTCAAAGGGGGAGAAACTACTGTTTCTCATGTGGAGAGGTTGGCCATATAGCAAGATTTTGCTACAAGTACACGGATCCTAAGCAATACATATCAACTCCGGATCCTAGATATGTCAAGTCATCTCCTATGAGGCGACCGACCGTTGACATTCAAAGTCAAACTCGGTCTCACACACCGCGGTCGGTTTCTCCTAGGAAACCTCAGCCAACCTCACCACACAGATCACCGAATCCCTCAAGCCCAAGTGTTTCCACTTCAACAAGTGAAAGTCAGTCTTCAACCAGTTATGTCAAACATGTTGAGAAGAAGACTGACAGTTGGAAACAAAAGAAAAACAACACTGCTGATAACAATGTCAAACCAGAAAACAGTGTTAATGAGGGTAAATGGATTGAATTGTTAATTCGTGATGATAATGGAAAACCCAAGACCATAAAGGCTTGGGTTTCCAATGATATTTAAACCTTTTGCTTTTTGTGTGCAGGTTGCTCTGTATGATCCAAGATTCAACATGTGGATCATCGACTCTGGAGCTTCCAGGCACATGACTGGAAACATGAATCTCCTATCCAGTGTCAGACAGATAAAAGGAGGTGCAGTTTCCTTTGCAGGAAATCAAGGTGGTTACATCACGGCCCAAGGAATTGTTTCTAATGGGCGAATTTCGTTTGATAAGGTTAATTTCATCAAGGAGTTGGAGAACAACCTGTTGTCGATAAGTCAAATCTATGACAAGGGTTTCAAAGTTATGTTTGATAACCGAGACTGCCACATCTTGGCGAAGGAATTCACCATTCCTGAAGACAAGGTTTTAATGTCAGCCGCACGCCAGAGTGATCTCTACATTCTGGATATGGCTAAGGCAGGGTCATCGTCTCCAACGGCGACATGTTTTGTGTCCAAGGCATCCGAACGTGATACTGTCATATGGCATAAACGGATGGGACACATTAATGTCAGGAACATGAACAAGCTTGTGCACAACAGGCTAGTTGAGGGAGTTAATCTGAGAAGTTTCCGTCTCCCTGATTCGTGTGTGCAGTGCAAAGTGGGAAAGCAAGTAAAAAGGTCCCACAAGTCTAAGAGTTTCCACTCGATTGATATTCCATTGGAACTCCTTCATATGGATCTTTTTGGCCCAATAAGCGTCAAAAGTATCTCTGGGCACTCACACTGCCTAGTGGTTACTGATGAATATTCGAGATTCTCTTGGGTGTTTTTCTTGAAAGCAAAGTCCGAGACATTTGGGTGTATAAATCTGCTGGTTACAACTCTTGAGTCACAGTACAATCTGAAGGTTCGGAGAATGCGTTCAGATAACGGGACAGAGTTTAAGAATGCAAATGTTGAAAATTTTTGCAAAGAAAGAGGCATTGTTCAGGAGTTCAGTGCCCCGTACGTTCCACAAATGAACGGGGTTGCTGAAAGGAAGAATCGAACGTTAATCGAGACAGCTAGAACAATGTTAGCAGACTCAGTGTTGCCTGTCACGTTTTGGAGTGAGGCAATTGCCAACGCCTGTTTCACATTGAATCGGGTAGGCATTGTCAAGCGCCACGGCAAGACAAGCTTCGAGCTTCTTCAACGACGGAGGCCTAATTTAGAGCACCTGGAACCATTTGGAGCTCTTTGCACGTTACTTAAAAGGCAAGTCGATAATAAGTTCGAGGAGAAGATCATCAACGGCTATTTTCTGGGTTACAGTGTACCTCTCAAAAGGGTCTTCAACAGATCAACAAAATTAGTTGAAGAATGGTACCATGTCGACGTTCAACGCTATACAGAACCAGCCAAGGGGTCAGGAGAAGACTGGTTGTTTGATTTCGACAAATTGTTCAAGTCATTCAATCTGTATGAGGTTGCTATTCAAATGATGTATGAGGCGCAAAATGCACCTCCTGATGAATCACAGCAATCTTCACCTCATCCTAGTCCATCATCGTCTTCCTCCACAGAGTCTAGCGAGCAAGTTCAAGAGTCATCCGAATCTGAATCTGAAGATGAATCTCCAGCAGATGATGTACAATCGGCACCGACACAGGTTACTCCGCAACCTTCATCGTCAAATCAAGAAGCGCCAAATGCAGATCAGCCTCTAACGTCTACTTCAGAGGCACCAACCGCTCCAGTTCCTGAGCCGAACTTAACTAACTTGGAACAAAATGTTGTCGTTCCTGACAATCCGGTGGTTAGGACTGAACGTGATCATCCACAAGACAACATTATAGGGGACATTCAACAGGGTGTCAAAACACGTCGACAACTGAATTTTGGCCTCTACACTGAAATGATGGAGTCAGGATCAGTTGCACTAAATGCCCATGAATGCTTCTTAGCACAAGAAGAACCACGCAGCATCACCGATGCGATGAAAGACGCTAACTGGGTCTCAGCCATGCAAGAAGAATTATTGCAGTTCAAAAGACTTGGTGTATGGAAGCTGGTGGATCTCCCCAAAGGACAGAAGAAAATTGGCACTAAGTGGGTACTCAAATGTAAACGCGACGATCGTGGAGTGATTGTTCGCAACAAAGCCCGCCTGGTGGTCCAAGGGTTTAGGCAAATCGAAGGCCTAGACTACAATGAGGTGTATGCTCCGGTTGCGCGTTTGGAGGCAATCCGGATGTTCTTGGCGTATGCGTCTTTCAAGAGATTCAAAGTATATCAGATGGACGTCAAGAGTGCCTTTTTGTACGGTCACATCGAAGAGACCGTATATGTGGCACAACCTCCAGGTTTTGAAGACCCAAATCACAAGGATAAAGCCTTCCTGCTCAACAAAGCTTTGTACGGTCTTCACCAAGCCCCGAGAGCTTGGTACAAGGAACTATCCAAACACCTTCTGAACAACGGGTTTAGAAGAGGAACGATCGACTGCACGTTATTTACAAAGGAGAAAGAAGGAGATCTCATTATGGTACAAGTGTACGTGGACGACATCATCTTCGGGTCCACGAATAAAACACTATGCAAGGAGTTTGAACAAGTGATGCAAGAAAAATTTGAAATGAGCTCCATGGGTGAGATGAAGTTCTTCTTAGGACTTCAGGTTGATCAAACAGACTCCGGTGTCTTCATTCACCAGACAAAATACGTCAATGACATCTTGAAACGGTTCGAGATGTTGAGTTCCTCTTCACAGGGAACTCCGTTAGCGGTTAATCACGGGATTAATCCTGACGAGAAGGGTGAATTGATCAATCCAACTCACTATAGAGGGATCATCGGATCTCTAATGTACCTGACTGCTTCTCGGCCGGACATAATGTTTGCTACGTGTCTCTGTGCACGTTACCAGTCAAAGCCGAAGGTCTCCCATCTTATTGCAGTCAAAAGAATTTTGCGTTATTTGAAGGGTACTCCAGATTGGGGTCTTTGGTATCCTCACGATGATAACTTTGATCTACATGCGTATAGTGATTCGGACTATGGTGGTTGTAAACTCGATTACAAATCAACAACAGCAGGATGTCAGTTCTTTGGAAGTCGTTTAGTAACGTGGCAATGCAAAAAGCAGACGTCAGTTTCCACTTCAACAGCTGAGGCGGAATATATTGCGGCTGCCAGTTGCTGTTCTCAAGTTATTTGGATTCAGCAACAGATGCGTGACTACGGTATTGAATGTTCTAATACTCCCATATATCTTGATAATTCTGCTGCTATTTCAATTACCAAAAATCCTGTCCAATTTAGCAAAACGAAGCACATCGAAATTCGATATCACTTCCTTCGTGACTATTACGAAAAGAAGTTAATCGATGTGGTAAAAATCCCCACTCAGGAACAACGCGCTGATCTCTTCACTAAATCATTTGACAAACCACGGTTTTTATATTTGCTAGAGATCAACGGCGTTAAACGGCAATCAGATGATGTTCCTGAAGATATCATTTAAATTGTTTTTCATTTTTTCTTTTCTTAAAAATTTTGAAAAATCCAAAAAGATTTTGTTTTTATAATTTTTATGGGGAGAAAGGTTTCAAGAAAAACCAAAAACAATATAAAATACAAAAACCCAAAAACATCAAAATTTTTAAAATTTTGAGAAGTTGATCTTGTTACAAGAAAGATGATAGTACACAGACGCTATCATACTGAGACATCAAAAAGATTTTTATTTCTGTATAGCTTATTCTCATTTTCCTTATATTAAAAAAAAAAAAAAAAAACCGTCACTATCGCTTAGAATTATGTCGGTTGCTTCAGTTTGAAGGACATATCTTCGGATATGTTTTGGTCCTCATTTGTACCTGTATAGTATGAGGATAGCCATTAACCAGACGACTGAAAGTGACCGGGGCGGTTTATGATGGGTTTTTATTCTTTCGCTGAAAAATAGTCGTTCATACTTAGTTAGAAGGACACATACTCGTATGTGGTCGGTCCAGCTGATCCATTGGATCTTCAGGATAGCCGTTTACCTGAAGACTTTGACTTGATCGGGGCGAAATAATTTAAAATTTTTTTTTTTTGGAGATGATATAATCAGAAAATGAGAAATTGTATCCAACCTTTGGGAAGTGATGGCACACTGACAGTAGCATGATGTTAAAAAGATATAAAGTGAAAAATTGGTCATGCATAGTACTAATGTGATATATTGGTAGGCTTATCTTACTGAATTGAGTCTGGATTTGATCTATCTAAATCATTTAGATTGTCAGCTATGGGTGTACATCTAAGATAAATTGACGAGACGTCACTGTCTAAAGACCAATATCAATTGAGGATATGTCTTATCACGCGTACACGAATTACCATCGGCCCAAATTGGTTCCCCCAAAAGCTAAATTCTTAAAGAATGTTAGATCTTCGTGTTGCAGGTCTGCTTTCATCGAAAGTCCCTTCTAAATCATATGCTTTAAACGTTGATTAAGGAGGAGTATTAAATATTTTATACTTCACCGGCTTTGGAATGATCTCCCTCTGTGATACGTAAGTATCGACCTGGACAGCGCTCTTCCATGCTGTGATATCTAAAGTTATTATCTCCCTCTGTGATACGTAAGTATCGACCTGGACAGCGCTGATAACTTGGATATATGTATTAAATATCTTATGCTCCACCGGTTTTGGATTGATCTCCCTCTGTGATACGTAAGTATCGACCTGGACAGCGCTCTTCCATACTGGTATATCTAAAGTTATTATCTCCCTCTGTGATACGTAAGTATCGACCTGGACAGCGCTGATAACTTGGATATCTCCTGAAAAAAATTATAAAATAAATGATTTTGGGACAAGTAGATGAATACCGAACATGTATGTGAAAACATGATAAAATCATCAAGTTGCTAATTAAATTCGCAAGAATGTGAAAAGCAACAAAATTTGATGAAAAGCGAACAAAGGGGATCCTATAAGCTTATGGTCGTTTGTCAAAAATAAGATGCGCCGATTTGACTGTTCAATATGTTGTGAGGTCCTACATGAGTCAATCAAAATATGGTGGGATACATAGCTGTGATCACAAGCAATTATCAAATGGTCATTGACAGACGAGAGGATGTTTGTTTAAGTTTAAATGGACAAATATACCCATAATCGCATCGGTAATATGCATCGACCAAAAGAAATTATATTGAACTTACTGAGTGCTACAATGTCAGTACTGATCCCATGTTCGGATCTTTCTCACAAAAAGAATGTTCATTATGCCTAGTTTAATATTATATACTCTTTTATTAAGAAAAATCAAAAACATGTGAAAAATCTCGAAAAGTCTCAGTAGATAGTCAAATAAGTCTGTATGATTTCTTATTATAGATCATTCTCAACCAAAAATTTTGTACTTTAAATTTTGTACAGTTGCTTATTTCAGTTTGAATATTATAAAAATTCAAAAAGATCTTTATTCTGAATTATTTTTATTTTTATTCTGCTTTAATGTTGATGAGAAATCATCCAGTGACAGGTAGTCTGATCCCTGTCCCTCCTTGTAAATACTTAAAAAAAAAAAAAAAAAAAAAAGGATTTTATTTCTATTTATTTTTCATTTTATTTAGTTCTGTTTGTCTGATAATCGATGAGAAATCATCGTGACAGGTAGTCTGATCCCTGTCTGTTCCTACTAAATGTTTATCCAGTGTGTAGGAATGAAAGAAAACTTCATGCAGGTTGCTAAATGTTTATCTGCGCAACCGGCTGTGCATGAAAGAAAGAAGAAGTGACAAGAAAACCCAAAGATGGTTGTGCCTGATATTTATCCGTGTGTTTACTAATGTCTTATGATCTTTATGTTCTGTAGGAACTAAGCTCTCATTATCGGAAAATGTCTAAGAAAACTAACCAAGTGTCAAAAGTTTATGTTTTCTTGCAGGTTCAAAGGCACCACGATCGATGGCGGGGAATAAAAAGTTTAAAAGTTTATTTTTTTCAAAGTTTTCCCTCATTCGATCGAATATGTTGCTATTCGATCGAGTAAATCGATCGAATGAGCCGATTCGATCGAGTCAGTTGTTGTGAGAATGAGAGGTGTTGCGAGCGACTTATTCGATCGAATAGACTCTCATTCGATCGATTGGTCCAATCGAACAAGTCCATTCGATCGAATGAGTCCAGAAATAGTATAAATACTCAGACTCATTCGATCGGTCAGAATTATTCGAAAAATTATCCAGGAAATTTCTCTCAAATTTGTTTACGCGAAACCCTCGTTTTGATCCATTCATCTTATTCAATTTTTCTCGCACATCACTAAAATGTAAGATTTTTTGGATTTTAACCGTGTTTTGATCATGTTTTTGGTCGTTTTTGTTCTCGGAATCGGACATTATAACGAAACACATATTAAACTGTTTTTAACCGTTTAAGTCTTGTAGTTTTATGTTGATACATGTTCATAAACCTCAACCGATGTTATCTATATGTTGGGTATCTTTAAACGATCGAAAAGGTCGATCTGGATTCTTCACCTTCTGGGCTGATGTTTGAAGGAGTCGAATCAGTCTATTCGGTCGAACGAGTCTCTTGTTCGATCGAATGAGACTTATTCGATCAGTAGTTCGATCGAATCAGAGGTCAAAGATGATATCTATCTCATTCGACTGTCTGTGATCGAACTAGATCTCACTCGATCGAATGAGTAGCTCACTCGATCGAATCTTTGCTCATTCGATTGAACCAGTCCAGAAAGTTTGAAAATGTTAAACGCATTCAGTCTTTTCGATATCTGTTCGTTCTAACACGTTTATGTTTGCAGATAAAATGGCTGAAGTTGCAGAAGTTTTCGTTCCCTTCAAAACATCAATCAAGCACAACATTGTAGCCTTTCTCGACGAAAAGGCAAGCCATGGGAAAGACTTTGCAACAATGATCAAATTCCTGAAACGGTCCAGGATTCACGGACCTATTTCAAGGGTAGTATAACCCATCATGTCAGTTCAACAGGAATTCTGGAGGAATGCCTCGCACGACAAAACTGTTGTGCCGTCGGTAATTCGCTCCACGGTTAGAGGGCACGAAATTATTGTATCTGCCCAAATCCTCAGGGAAGTCTGTGGGTTTGTTGATGCTGATTCAGATCCTACTGGGTTACATCCTGCTGGAACCAGAGGATGTTTTGCTAGAATGAAGTACGACGGTGACCTGAATGCCGGTCTACTCCATAAAGCCAATCTATGTCCAGAGTTCAAATATCTGGCACACGTGGTGATGCACTGCTTAGGGCCTCAAAGAACAAGTTTTGACAAATTGAGGGAAAGCATGCAGTTCACAATGGCTGCATTAGTGATGAACCGCCCCTACAACTTCTCGCAGATGACCTTCAGCCATATGGTGGAAAATCTGACAATAAAACAAGGGGCGGGCGAGAAGTTTCTACAGTACCCGAGATTTGTGCAAATGATCGTCGATAGTCAAGCTCCGGGTCTACTGAAAGAAAATGAGGGTGATGTGGTGAAACTGGACCACATGAAGAACGAAACCCTCAACCGTTTAAAATCTTACAAGGACCGCCCCACAAGACCACCACACAAACGGTGTTTTGGGGACGTGGCAAATCCGTCTTACAAGGCTCCTCCGAAGAGGAAGTGGAGGAATGCCGCCAGTGATTCTGACGTCGAGAACTTACCTTATCAGAAAACCAGCGACGAATCTGACACTGAGGAGGAAGCGGTACCGGTAGACACCAGAACAGATGCTGAAAAAGAGGCTGATTCATTCTTTAACGTTGAGGTTCTGGATGCTGGTGATGAAGCAAGTGCATCAGATGTGCACTTTGCTGGTGAGGTTAGGGCCGAGGATGTTGCGGGCGAAGAAAGGCCTGCGAAGAGGCAAAAGAAGAAGGTTACAAGGAAGTATCGGAGTTTATTTTCTGATCTCCCACGTCCTCCAACGTTACAATCAGTTGGGACTTCGTCTGCTGCTCCTCCCGTTCAACAAGCACCGCCACCAACACAGCAACCAGCACCACAATCAGCACCACAACCGACTACTCAACCTCAACCAGAAATGTCTATACCTCCTCAGGTTGCAACAGAACTAGCTGATCTTCACAAGGCTATGATGAAGATGTTCATGTTCAAGACTGAGCAAGAAGAGCTGAATAGACGGCAAGAAGAACAAAATCGACTGAAAGATGAGCAGATTGCCAAACTTCAAGCCGAAAACGACATGCTCAGAATTGAAAACACTCAGCTGAATGCGACTGTCGCCGAACAGGGCTCTTCTATCAAGGAACTACGAGAGTCGAATCTAAGCCTTGAGGCGAAAGTAACAGAATTGAAAGGAGATGTTCTACGTTTGGAAGGTCCAACAAATGTTGATGTGGACACAGACGAACTTGACTCTTCAGATGATGGAGGTGAAGGTACTAAAGAGTGAGTTGAGTGAATGTAGTGAGGATTTAAATGTTAAATCTTGTTAAATGATGATTTTTGTATAAACTCAGTTTCATATGTAATGATATTGTATTTAATGTTTATGATATTACATATGTTTACTTAACATTGTTGTTACATTGTGTTTGTTTAATCAAACAGGTGATGATGATCCGTTTAATGTCCAACCGCTGCAATCAAAAACAGCAGCAGAATTTTTCACGTTTCTACTGGACAATCCAAATGAGCAGCGAAACTTCGCAAGTGGAGACTTGGAAGAAGGTGAAATTTCTCATAACTTCACAGAAGAATAATTGGAACAAATGTTTGAGTTATCCAACGTAGAAACAGGCAAGTATCTGGCTTTGCCTCCAACAGAACGAACGTCTTCTTCTGCTGCTACACCTGATTCATCATCATCTACGGCCACTGATCCCTCACACGTCGATCCCTCTCAATTTGATGACGTTGAAATGGAAGACTTGTCAAAGGAAGAGTATCCTGAATACTATACGTCTCAAAATGACGATCTTCCTAACTCTGCAAGTTTCTTCCAAAATGTAACAGAGGAGGAAATACAGAAAAAGGCTGAAGAAAGGTCAAACAATATGGAACATCCTTCTGAAGCGGATCAAGCCGAATTTTTAGAGAAAACCGAGGAATGCAAGAAAGCATTCAATGCTATTCTTGAGAAGATAAGATCCAGACGACAAGCGAAGCCGACCATTCCTCATACAACTTCATATAAGATGAAGGGTCGCAGAACTTCAGGAGAAATTATCGCTTGGGCATGTCTGAAGGATCTTAACTGCGTAGCTGTCAAGAGAGAAAGGGGGGTTGAATACTTTCAACGTATTACTGATTTGAAGACCCTTCCTACTTATGATCTGAACCGTCTGAATTATCTTGATATGCTATACGCCAACTCATCTCCATTTGCCACGTATTATCAGAGTGTATTGCGAAAAGAGTACAACACAAAATGGAAGATGATCACACCACAAAGGCCGAAGAGATATGTAAGCAAAAAGGAGATCGATCCGATCACCAACAGGCCAAAAGTTATTTTGAAGTACATGCCACCACTCACAATGAAGAAGATTCCTCTTAGAAAGATGAAGCAGGACTTCTACAAATCATTCAGGCATAGGTACTATGATGGAAGACTGCATGAGGCAGTTATTGTGCTCAATGAATATGGAAACTGGAGCACAATTCGTATTTTTGATCCAATGTGGCTCACAAATTTGTCACGGGAGGATGTCTATACGTTGTACAAGACAGAGATTCTTTACGCTCCCGAAGATATAGAGCAAGCGTTAACGTACAGAAATGTCATTAGGATTTGCTTTGCCTATGACATACATGCGGGAACAAATTGGAAAGAACAACAGAAGAAGTATGCCCAAAAAACTGAAGATTAATTGTCATGTTTATCGTTTATCTTGTTTCTTGTTGTAATTCAAAGTTAAATCTTCTGGTTGTAATTGTTTTGAATTGAATGAAATATGATTTGGAATATTGTGATAGATTATGCTTTAATGTCAATTTTACAAATCTAATACAATTGTGCTTAAATGTTAATCTAAAATTCCAATTGACAGCGTCTCAGGATATGCGGAACCTATGGTAAGTCTGACTGACTGTACCATTTGATCAAGAGAGAACTCCATGAAGAAAGGAGTTTGTGGATGCAACGTATGCACCACTAGTTTTGAGAAAAGAGAGAGTGAGATAACTCCAAGGGGGAGTTACGATCGAGCAAGAGAACTCGATTGGTTCAAGCAAATAGAACTGGCTCCAAGGGGGAGTTTGTTAGGACATGAAATGTCACATGTATGTCCCCAGTTCTATCAGGTTGGTTCAACATGAAACCAACGATCGTGAAACCAAGTTAACGTACTGAAAATGTCAAACGAAGCTGATTCGATCGAATCAGTGACTGATTCGATCGAACCAGATCTCATTCGATCAAATGAGTATCTCATTCGATCGAATGAGTCTTCGGTATATAAACGATACTTGGGAAATTTCACAAGTAGAGAGAACAGAATACACACTCACGAACCAGCAGCCTACAGAAACTCTCTCGATTGTTCTTCGTGTTCTTGGTCGTTTCCTCCAATCCTAGGCGTCAAACACCTTTAGGAATCGTACCTACGTGCCCGTTGATCACCACCGAATCGCCGTGTTAGAGGATTCCGCACTCTAACACGTTGCCCCGTGAATCGTTGGGAAACCGAGTCCCGAATCGGTCCTACAAATGTAAGTATGTGTATATAGGTACACGAATTGCATGTGAGTTCTACGTTCGACATAGTAAGTTAGGATGGCAAATCCCTCTAGCTTCTGTCGAACATAGACTCGGCTGGTGATGGCGTAGTTAAGGACTACGAGCCTTATACGTAAAGTAGATGATATATGTAAACGTAGATAAGGACTGCGAGCCTTATACGTGAAGTAGATGATATATGTAAACGTAGATAAGGACAGCGAACCTTATACGTAATGTAGATAGGCGTAGGAAAGGACTGTGAACCTTATACGTGCTGTATTTGTAGCATAGGGGAGGACTGCGAACCTCGTACGTGCTATGAATTAGGTTGCAACATAGGGAAGGACTGCGAACCTTGTACGTGTTGTGGATGTATTTCAGCATAGGAAAGGACTGTGAACCTTATACGTGCTGATTTTGTAGCATAGGGGAGGACTGCGAACCTCGTACGTGCTATGAATTAGGTTGCAACATAGGGAAGGACTGCGAACCTTGTACGTGTTGTGGATGTATTTCAGCATAGGAAAGGACTGTGAACCTTATACGTGCTGATTTTGTAGCATAGGGGAGGACTGCGAACCTCGTACGTGCTATGAATTAGGTTGCAACATAGGGAAGGACTGCGAACCTTGTACGTGTTGTGGATGTACTATGGTATAGGGAAGGACCGCGATCCTTGTACGTACCATAAATGGTGAACATAGGTAAGGACTGCGAACCTTGTACGTGTTCACGACCTTGAGTACAGGTATAGACGGTGAACTATGAACGTACTCTCGGTAGACTGAGGTTAGTGATTGTAGATATGTATGTATGTATGGTAGCAAGTATGTATGTAGAACAGAAGGGTAACTAGTGAAGTATGGATATGTATCTACGGACATGTGTGTATGTGTATGTATTGTATGGCGTTCGATTAACTAGAACTCACTCAGCGTAGCTGACTTTTAGTATGCACGCAGGTGAGCTGATTATAGAGTTAGCATGAGGATGACACACGACATGGATTGAACGGCTGGCATCTGAAGAAAGAAGTAAAGATGTTTTAAATATAAAGTTTTGTGTTATGGTATCAAAGAAAAGATTTAATGTTTTGTAACAAATGATTAATGTTTTATATTCCGCGAAAAGTTTTAATAAACTCTGATTTGAAGAACTGTGTTTATGAGTAAATCCGACGTTAAAGTAGGGTCACCGGGTTCGGGGCCTTACAATTTTCACACTTCAACACATCTATTTTAATTTAGGGAAGCATACTCCAGTTCCACACCAGCTTTGCAGCATTCATAACCTCTCAACACCATAATGAACCCCAGAAAACCAAACTTAAGTTGTGGATTTTTATATTAAAGTCAAAATTTTATGTAGAATAACATTTTAAAAAATAATGTAACCAAATGTATTACAATAAATCTATTATTAACTAACAAAAAAAAATTTAGACCCAACTTTTTTTAGCCCAAAAACAGAGGCGGACCTATTAGGAAACAAAGGGGGGCGGCCGCCCACCTTAAATATATTTTTTTAGTGTTATTTGTATGTGAAAATCACGACCGCCCCCCTTAAAAATAGTGTTAAGTACTGACGTCGCCCCCAAGAAAATAATTTCTGGGTCCGCCATTGCCCAAAACTTTAAACCAAACGATGAAACTTTAAAACTAAACCGAACTCGAAAACCAAAAAACCGAAATCAAACTCTTTTCAAAAACACAAATTTTGTTTTTAACTAATTTCATTATGTGTAGCACCAACTCTATTTCAGCTCAAAAGATTCAAGCCTATATATATATATATATATATTGGTTTTTTACTTTTTTCGTTTTTATATATATTTTTTAATTAATTTTTTGATTTTTTTGAAGAGTTTTTTTTGGACCGGGGATGCTAGATAAATATTTTGGATTTTTTTTTATTTTTTTCGTTTTTTTTGGTTTATAAATTTTTGAATTGTTTTTTTGATTTTTTAGGAGTTTTTTTTCTTTTACAAAACTGATATGATGTAGGTGATTGAAGGTGTACCATAAGGATGTTGAGAATTGATCAAGGGTTGGAAAGGGAGTTCCTTAATGAACTCACTCCTATATATAAATATATGATTAGATTAAAAGAAAAACTATTTTGAGTTGAAGAAACTATATAAATTCATTATCAACCATGATTTTTTAGTTAAAGTTTGAATATTGTGGTCTACAACTAAAATTAAAAATTAAAAAGTTAGTTTAAGTTTTATATATCCAAAAAAATATGTTCAAAGTTAGAAAAATGTAAAAAAAGGAAACATTTTTTAAATTATTTTTTTGACGTTTTGTATTAAATGTAACAATATGCTAAAAAAATCGATGTTACATAAGGTTTTTATGGATTTGCTAAACTCAAATGGGTTTCATTCTACGCATGCTCTCTCTCTCTCTCTCTCTCTCTATATATATATATATATGTGTGATTTTTTTTTCAAAAGTTTAATATAAATGAGTTACTAGTTTTATTTTACCTTAAACCAACTAATTAATGCAACTTTAAAATTAGTCCGAGTATAGATATATTTTGGGTGGTAAACGGAAAATTGGAATGAAAAAATAAGCTCGCTCGAAATCATTATGTATACTATGATGTCTTTAACTAAGAAGCACTTGCTTGGTTTCATAGTGAAGCAAACACAATCACTCATTCACAACATGACTTGTTTTTAGAGATTCTAATAAAGACAAAAAATAAATGTTCATGTTTCAACCTTTGTATTTGTTGAAATTGAGCAGAAGCTGAAACAATTGAATTAGTGTAAACCACACTTGCCGCACCACACCAAGATACACCAGCCTGGCCATGCAATTTGGACAAGGCACGCCACATTGCACAATCTGCCCTGGAGGTAGATATGACGCCCTACACTAGTATGCACAAGGCGTACTAATTGCACGACCGATTATACACAAGACATTGACAGATAGCACCTCACACCAAACCAACCGCTCCATACTGCAGTCACGACTTGAGTCACACTAACCAAACCCAATCACAACACTAACGTGTCTGAGCGAACCACGCCAGATCTTAAAGAACATAAAGGCGACACTCAATGGTGCGCAACGCAATGGGTGATATCTAAGTGCCATATTGCGTCCCATAACCTACATCCCATGCTTTTGTGAGAGTTAGGGTGACCGACACTTGTAGGATCTCCATTCAATGTCTAAGGTCTGTTTGGTGGCCTCTACGCGAGTAAGTGTTGTATTAGTAGAGGGCATGATTGGTTGAGAGAATCTGAGTCAGTAAGCGTTGAGTATACTGAGTACGTTGATATGGTGGTGGTTTGAGGATGTGATACTTCAGTGGCAAACTAAGGGTTATGAACACCTGTGAAGGGATAAAGGGGGTAAAAATATTGTTCTCAATCATTTTGAAGCTTAATGGTTAAGAGGTTTGCTGAACGGTTCAGATGTGTCATTTTGGTGAACCAAACACACTTTATGTTAACCGAATTAGAGATAGACTCTTAATGAAATCATTAAGAGGCTAAAAAACTGTCACACCCCGACTAACAGCGGAATATGCCGGGGCATAACGTATTGATTGGACAATAACTCTCAAGGCACTATTTAAATGTAACATCCTAGGCAAACCCCACATCAGTCGTGGACAATAGAGATCTTTATTTCATAAGTATATGCCACGCCTCTTAAATCACCAACGCGTTTTGGGCTAGTGGACGAGAGGAAAGCTCCACAGTTAAGCGTGCTCAGGTGGGAGTAGTAGCAGGATGGGTGACCTCCTGGGAAGTCTCCACCTGGGCAACCAATAACAAATCCATGAGCTCTTCATGGGCAAATCGGACAATATTGGTGGTGCGATGGGCCGGATGTTACAAGTGGTATCAAAGCCACTCTTGTGTCATTCGGTATGGTGGGGAAAACCTCATCAGAGACGGTGAGTCCGCGAGGGTCTCGTGAGGTACACCTTAGGCAAATCCCACATCCTGGATGGGATGGTGGGGCAAACCTCATCGAGGACGATGAGTCCAAAGGAGGGTGTTTGTAACATCCTAGGCAAATATCACATCGGCTGTGGACAAGAGAGATCAATGGTTCATAAGTAGATGTCATGCCTCGTTAATCATCAACGCATTTTGGGCTTAACGGTAGTGGACGCGAGGAGAGCTCCACAATTAAGCGTGCTCAGTTGGAAGTAGTAGCAGGATGGGTGACCGCCTGGGAACCAAAAACAAATCCGTGAGCTCTTCTTGGGCAAAGCGGACAATATTGGTGGTGCGAGGGGCTAGATGTTACAAGTGGTATCAGAGCCACTCTGGCGCCATACGGGATGGTGGGGAAAACCTCATCAGATAAGGTGAGTCCACAGGGGTGTCGTGAGGTAGACCTTAGGCAAATCCCACATACTGGATGGGATGGTTCATCGAGGACGATGAGTCCAAAGGGGGGGGGGGGGCTTTGTAACGTCCTAGGAAAATCCCACATTGGCCGTGGACAAGAGCGATCTTTGATTCATAAGTATATGCCTCCTCTTAAATCACCAACGCGTTTTGGGCTTAACGGTAGTGGACAAGAGGAGAGCTCAACAGTTAAGCGTGCTCAGGTAGGAGTAGTAGCAGGATGGGTGACCTCCTGGGAAGTCTCCACCTGGGCAACCAAAAACAAATCCGTGAGTTCTTCGTGGACAAATCAGACAATATTTGTGGTGTGAGGGACCGGATGTTACATTAAAGTGACAATAATTATTTATTTAATTACTTATTCAAGTACACATTACAACCAAAATCATACAAACTATCTTTTTATTTAATAACTTAGAGCTAAACTAAATGTCTTCTCAAACATCCAATTCTTTAACCAGCAAACCTATAACACGCGTTAAAATAGAGTTTGATCAACATAAAGTTGAGTGAGTAATACACAATTGTAGATACATAGTTATATTGTTAAACAAAACAATTTGTATGTGATTATGAACAATTACAACATTAATGATGTATAACAATTACCAAATAAAATAGATGTGGACTCTTTCAGCCTAGCACAAAGCCAACTTACTGAGGTAATGTGTAACATCTCAGATTTCTCGTATTTTTATTCATTTATGTTTACCCGACTCGGAAATGTAATTAAGATCTTTCGTATTAATAAAATCCTTCATTTACTATTATTTAGCTTTTTTAACTTATTTTATATCTTCATAACTTTCAAACTCGTCAGACAACTCTTAAAATTGCTTATTTTGGCTTAAAATCGCATTCTAGAAGTCTAGGGGTCATTCTTGACAAAAATCAGTTTTTGGGGTGAACCTAGAGCACTGCGCTGCGCGAGCGACAAGCCATCATGAGCCATTCCACGTGGGGGACTCACCTGCAAGTCATAAACTCGTTTTTGGTTCGTTTCTTCGATTTCGTTAATTTTGGAAACTCGAGTTCATGAATCTCTTAAGTAAACAACTAGAATATGCCTTGGCATCATGCCAAAGCATATTCCACTGAACTACAAAGATTAGGGTACAAGAAATCAATCTATCTTTGACTTTATAATAATTTCTTTCCATTTTAACAATCGTTGTAACTAATAAATTAATTTTTGGACTTTATTATTTAAACAACTTACAATTAATCCCTAATGCAACCTCAACCTCCATCTCAGAAGACTTTTATCTTTGTTTTCAATTCTTACTATAGTTAAATTGGTTTCATTAGTCAATTTAGTGGAAGAGAACCCAAACCCAAATTCATAGTTCGATTTTGACCCGTATCAACTCGCTTATATCTTAATTAATTCATAACTTGAGTTTTGTATATCCGTTTGTTGTGATTCCAGCGGTGTTATTCTTACTCTAGTTTATTATCTCAAAGTTTCAGGTTATTTTGTGTCGGATCAGTCAGCACGTTGAATTCCTCACTTATTCTTATTTTATTATTATCTCACATAATTAATAAAAGTGAATAATCACTCCCCTATTAGGCTGTTTTTTAAACTCTTTAGGGACTTTATGCACACCATATTATATTTTCATATTCATATTAATACCTCAACTTGGAAATCTTGAATGTTGTGGTTGATTATTTAAATGCTTATATACTGCATGCTTACTTGCTCAGCGGTATATTTATCACATTCGGAGAGATCCATCACAATATATCTAATTTAGTATTGTTAGGGCCCAAATTTTATAGTCGGATCTGTGGTCAGCTCAGGATCCTGGATCAGCTCAGGATCCTAAATATGTTCGGGATCCCGAATATGTTCAGGATTCTCAGATAAGTTTAGTATCCTGAGTATTAATGCTAATAAATAGATATTTCTCTCTTGGTGTTGATTTATAATTGCAGATATTAATTGTTGATTTAGTCCATGCGAAATACATGGTTAGTGGTTACATAAAACGTGTGGAATGAGTTATAACCGCTAGGATTAAGGGCCAAGTAATGGTTAATGGTCAAATATTGACTATTATGCTGAAATCTCGCACTTATAGTTAATATTAGCACGTATGGGACCACGTTGATGAGTAACTCCCAAAAGAATCGGTCAAAGACGTGGGATGAACGTGGATAGACTCAAAAGAAGAGTGCCCAACGGCTATATTGGAACACTCTTTCAGTTCCGGGATACTCGGAGAGTTAGTTAGGGATTTTCAGTATAAATAGGCTGTTGTGATCAGTTAGAAAAACACATGTAACACACACACACACACACTTCACATTCATAGCGATCAAAACTCATTGTAACACTTAGTATTCGATCAATTATCAGCTCCACCACTTGTAACCACCTTTTTGTTATTAATAAAATTGACGGTGACAGTTTTCACCGTCCGAGGGTTTTTTGTGCCGCAGATTCTCACAATCAAGGGCTTTTTCCCTCGTAATCAAATCGTTGTGTTCACTCATTTTTCAATCAAGCACTCTACCTCACGTACTAATTTGATCAAAAGTTACTTTGATAATTTTTAACCGAAACAAGTATGATCGTACGCCGTCTTAGCAGCCACAGCCTGTGTTCGTGAGGTATGGTCAAACGACACCATTAGTTTGTCTATATTTAATTGTTGATACTCATGATATTAATTTGCGGTTTTTTCTTATATTATATCATTATTGAACTGGTGATTATTTTCTCAACTTTATGTGTAGGTCCTAGATATGGGATAAAACAACAAATTTCTTGGATCAATCTCACACCAAGCCAGTCGAAATCACTTGTGTTTAATCGAGATCTCGGAACTTGTGTGTTTAGATCATTACCGAAAGAGGAAAAGAAGAAATAAGGTAAAGAGTAGGTTAGGTGAGAGTTGGTAGTTTTACAAAAGTTTGTGTTAGCATGTGCATGCTTCACCAATGATAGGTGAAGCCATTCCATGCTCACTTTCTATTATTCACGACCCAATGAGCTTTGATTACAAGGCCTCTGGCCCAAGCATACATAAACATAAACGAAAACTAACTAACTGCATCATGAACGATCAAACAAAAACAAAAGACTTAACAAAACAATATGGGCTCTAAATTATGTTGACAAACCTAGTGTATTTTTTACGCATATTGCAGGATATCACATGAAGTGAAGTGGAGTATGAAGAATTTAATTTATCTTTAGATTATTTAAAGTTTTGGATCTTGTTTGTTTTGAGTTGTTTGAATTTATTTGGTTATTTGTAATCTTTTTTGGATAATGTGTATTTGATTTGAATTTAATAAAATAATTTAGATATTGTCATAAATATTGCATGATAGTATCTTGTGACTTGTGAGCAATCAGTTCGCGCCCCGATATTTTTGCCTTAAGTTCGGGTGTGCCATAATGTATGCATAATATATGAGGATGAGGTGGTTGATTATATATAGATGTATATAATAAAGTTTGATGTGATTGGTACGCATGTCATAAATGACCAATAAATACATAAACACATAAATACCGAATTGTGGTTGATGATATATAGGTATATAATAAAGTTTGATGTGTGTGGTGCGCATGTTACTCCCAAAAGTAAGAAAAAAAGAGGTGTAAATTATTCACCTTAGAAGTAGACGAGTGGAGAGAAAAATAAAGTTAAGCGAGCTGATGATCTGAATAAACGAAAGAAAAATCTTTGATTTTTAACCGAAATCAAAAGGTTCATTTTTAAGCGAGTGTTCGGTTCATGTCCGGCCCAAATGTTTAATTTAGGTCAAATTCGAATCCACCATAATCAAAACACAAATACAAACACAAAACATAAAAAAATAGAAGCTAATTCGGGTTAATTCATGGTCTAATTGAAAAGCCCCAATTTAGTTCAAAACATAAACCTTAACTTGAATTTGATTTAATTGAGAATGAAATCCCCAAAATTTGTTGAAATTAGATGAGGGCTTCCGTTCAAGGGGTGATAACTAACATTAAAAAAAAAACACAAACTTACACAGGAATTGAATCAGAAACTAGATAATTTAAGAATAGGAGACACGTTTGACTTTTGAAAGTCAAAAGAGTTTTCGATATCCACTTAGGTGGTGTTTGTTTTCTGAAAAAAGTTATGTATGAGCTCTTATGTATGTGTTATGCAGACGACGCGCATACATGAGTTTCAGCGGGGTATTTGTTTTCTTGCAGACGTTCATTAAAAAACATATGTGCGAGATATTCTTTGTGCTTATCTGGCCTAGCATCTTTGTACCTCTTCTAACATCATTCTAACCTCATAAATCATCGTTCTCCTTCACAAGCTCTTAACCCTAGCCACCACCCCACGCTCCCTCCACCGATCGAAATCCAACACTGGAGGTATAAACTATTGTACCCTGCTTCACTACCTCTCATCCTTGCTACTCTCCACCATCGCTTGCCATCTCTTCCAAACTTGTATATTGATTGTTAGTGAAATTAACAGCCTTCGAATATTTTATTTGCCAAAATTTTCTCGTGCCAAGATTGAAATTAGTTATTAGGTTTTCATGTATTTGTAAGTTGAAATCAATGTACAGTAAAACCTCTATAAACTAATACTCGATAAACTAATAAACTCGATAAAATTAATAATTTGTTCAATCCCAACTTGGGACTAGTGCAAAATTGGGTCTCAATCGATAAAATAATAAGATAAACACTTTTTTGAAATCCTAGTGTATATATATTGGTCCCAACAAAACTATAAAATAATAATTACTAAAATATTTCAAATTTTAAAATTGTCTAGTAAAAACTGAATATATAGTCACTTGTTCTTTTGCTAAACTCGAAATCTTTGTTGAGTTCATCTTTAAATCTTCTCATTGCACTTAAAAGCTGCGGCATTGTCTTCTCGTATTGCAACAAAAAGTTGTGAATAGTTGTTGCCGCTTGTAATGGACATAGCGATCAATTTCTTACCATGTTTAATGTACATGGAAAAGAAATGTGCCTTGAAACTTGTTTTTGTAATTTATTTTTTGGTACCATGAACTTACCTTTTACTTATTAAAAAACAATGAACTTGACAAATTCAATTCATTTGTGAATGTACATCGCACTGAAAATTTAAAGGCCATACGTATAACCTCTTTAAATTAATAAATAATTAGTTTATCGAGATAATAATATATCGCTAAATTAATAAAATATTTCGGTCCTAACATAATTTATTTATAGAGGTTTTACCGTATATAGCATTTGAGAACTCATATTGAAAAGACTTAGATTTGATTGTTGTTTGCGTAGATCGAATCATTAACTCTAAATTATATAAGTCAAGTTAAAAAACATACAATCTTTAAATTAGAAACCTTTGGTCTACCACTTTTTATAGAGGTTTACAGATTGTGGTCTGTAAACTGCAGGCATTTTATCTCTTATAAACCAAACAACATCTTAGACTAGTTATGGACTTACGATAAAAGACTAGTTATGGACTTACGATAAAGTAGAGATAAAATAAATATGGACATGATTAGGTACTTTCAATGGTGGCCTAACACATTTGAAAGTACAAACACAATGGCACTAGGATAATATGCTACAACAAGAATCAAAACTCAAAGGCTAGTCACTAAAATTGGATAGTATAAACCTAATGCACTCTTAAACGTGTCCATAACTCGTTATTTTGTGAAAATCCCTTAAAAAGGTTTGAGTTACTCCTGGATATACAAGCCTCAAGCAAGCACTTATTGTCACTTAACATCAAAGCAACCCTGATATATGTGGCGCCCATGGCCTATGTTAACATTGTGTATGTGTCTAAAAACACCATCGTGGGTGTTTTTAAAAATATATAACCCATCTAGTGTAAATCTTTCAGTAGATATAGTGCAAACGTCCTATACCATCAATATGAAATTAAATATTACAGGTCATATCTTGATCTCAAATACTTACTTAAATCATATACTATATATCTTTATATGTATATTACTTGTTGTCTAAACAACATACTTTTAAGTCGAACTGATAAAATTAAAACTATTTAAATAATTTTGTTTATACATATTATTTTATATTGTTCTCTACTTGTTATCTGTATATAATCCTATAGATCATCATCATATCATATAATTGTATATCGTTAGCAATATTTTCATTTTTATTTTAATACAATGAAACACAACTTTGTTCATAGGTCATTACTAGAAGAGTATAAAATACTGAGGTATTGGCAAAGAATACAATTCTAGTCAGAGGAGATTCTTATTATAACTTGAAAGATGTTAGTTAGTTTTTTCTTAAAATTAAAAGCTATGTTTGTGGATCATAGGGAGACAAAAATTGTCTTAAAAGTTGAAACATGTGAAATACTAGAGAATTAGGGTAAAAAATTGACATATAAATCTGACGGTTTGTGTTGTACCAAGTGGCTTGCCTTTTTTTCATTGGTTCTTTCACCCCACCAAATCCGTTACTTTTGGTCACTCTTTCCTTTTTCTGAAATAGGCAGAAAAGCTACATACGGATATGGTTTAAGAAAATGGAAAATTTCTAAACCAGGCCAAAAGAGAAAAGAGAATAGATAATCCTAAAATATATATAAAAAATACTCAAATTTCGAAAATAATCTTTCGAAAACCATCAACGTCGATGCATTTGGTTTCCTGTCGATGGTTTTCGTCGTCCAATGCGAAATCAACACGTGTAAAGGTATTGACGTCATCCGATGATTTTCAATATAAATTCGTCTGGATCGATAGTATTGGATCAAATCCCGTATCGATAATCAACACACGAATTAAACGGCTGGATCTCGTTTATATTAATCAGAAAATATAACTCAAAAAACTTATTACAAACTCTCTCAAACCCTAACTCGGTTTGACTCTTGATGAACCCTAACTCGGTTACACCATCTTCACCTTTCTAATGTCTAACCATTACTCGGTTTATATAGACTAACCTAACTTGTTAGCCAAGACATTACCAATTTTTATAAAACCCTAATTCTTGAGTTGGGCCTTACACTCTGGTGAAACAACAATTGAGCCAACAATCACCCCCGCAATTGTTGTATCCGAGTCACCCGACTCACCCTCTAATTTTCTACTCGAAATTGGCGGGTCTTCAACTTCACGCTTGTCATCATTCTCTTGATTCTCCCGAGGCTTTTCATGATCTCTTGCAATGTTCTTTCGGCTCCACTTGGCTAGAAGACACACTTGTTTCGTTTGATCATTGCACGCCTTCCCTTGGGTTTGAATCTCTTTCTTGACCGTGCTTTTAACTTCCAAAACACTCTTATTTGGACTTTGAATTTTGGAACTTGGATCTTTGATTGGAATCTGACTCGTAACCGGCTTGTCTTCTTTCAGTTTAATATTTTGAAGATCCCTACCTGCAAAATTCTTCATTCTGCTCGTTTACCGGGACTTATTATCTTGAGGCAAATCTTGTACAATCGATTCTTGGTCCTTGTCACCTTCATCAAAAGCATACATGTATCATCTTTAATGGTTAGCAAATCATGTTTCAAGTGAATCTCGCATCCACCTTCCGTTGCTTGACCAAGACTTATTATATTGCACTGTAGGCTCGGGATGTAGTAGACATCGGTCAGGCGTTGCTCCCCCGTTTTCCCTTCAATTAATACCGACCCTTTTCCCCGAATATCAATACAAGATTCATCTCCAAACTTCACCGTTCCCGTGACTTTTTCATTCAACTCTAAAAATACGCTTTATTGCCCGTCATGTGATTCGATGCTCCGTTATCGAGATACCAAACATCTTTCTCCATTGGTTCGGTTTCGAAACGCTTTGGAATCACACCGTCTTCATTCAGAAAAACCGTTTTCTGATCACCTTTAATCATAAATAAACTTGGATCAAAATCATCAATTTTGTTCAAATTAGATTCTTCCTTTTTTCTTCATACGTTCTGGACACGTAGACGCAAAGTGACCGAACTCATCACAACGGTAACACTAAACCTGTGACATATCTTTCCTTCTACATTGACGATCATTCGTTCTTCTTTGACTCGTATACCTTGACCCACGATGTTGACCATCTCGGTTATCACAACCATCTTGATCATCATCCTCTTGGTCTTGACCTCCGGTATCCCGACCTTTTCCACGTCCCCGTGAACTTGGCTAACCCTTACCTTAGCTACCAGACTGATCATACGACTTCCCTTTGCAATTACTTTCTGTCCGATTGAAAAGTAACTGACCTTGTGAATTTGAAGCGCGTTCTCTCCCATGTAGACGTTCCTCAAACGCCTTAAGTCTTCCAACAACATCTTCAAATATCAAACTATCGAGATCAATACTTTGCTCGATTGACGCTATAAGTTGAAAGTACTTATCTGGAACCGCATCCAGTAACTTCTTCACCAAGACATCTTGCTCGAACACGTGACCTAGACTCGTTGCCTTTGAAACCATACTTGTTAATTTTCCTGCAAACTGATCAACGGTCTCGTCTTCTGCCATCTTGAGTTTCTCAAATTCACTTTTCAACGTCAGCAGTCTAGCACTTTGAACTCGCTCGGCCTCAAAATATTGTGCTTTCAAAGACGTCCATATTTCCCGGGCATTCTTGTATTGAGCAATCTGAAGAAGAATATCACCTTCTATTACTTGAAACAAAAACGATCTTGCCGTTTTATTCTTCTTCGCATCAATAACTGCACCCTCATTCGGTTGAACAACTTCCCATAACTCTTGATCATCTAAGATCGCTTCCACCACAATCACCCATGTGATGTAATTAGTTCCATTAAACTTTGGAACATGCAACGATATCCCCCACTCGCTTTGGGTTGGATTATCGGATCTTCTTTGTCACCTGCCAGTGACGGTATTGAACCCCTTGCTCCACTACGTTGAAACAGATACAAACCAATCAACTAGCCTTAAACAACTTTTCAGAACCGAACTTGTTTACTCACACAGCCTGTTCACGATTACCTCTTGAAAGAAAACAACTAATCTTGTGCAAAAAAAATATAATTGCCACAAAATATTCAATATATATTTTTTCCTCTTTCGTAGCCTGTGTACAAAAATAAATCTAAAACTTTGACTTTGTGACCACTTTATTCTTTTCTAATCACAAAAGAAAGATCTGACCCTTTTCTTCCTTGGCACCTTTTGTAATTATTTTATCACAAAACACAAAAACCCACAGACACACCAAAATGGAACTGTTACCACGTAACCTCACCGGAAACTGTCCCTCGTACAAGAACCGATCAAACCTGCTTGTTCTCCTGGTCTCTACCCCTGCCGGGACTTACTACTCTGATGTATTTCTACCGTCGACGCAGGTCCGAATGACCTGCTGCCAAGATACTATGATTCGGAAACCCAACTTGGTTCCGATATGCGTTAGCCGATGATAGGTTCTCCTCAAGCCACGGCTCACCGATTATTTCTTGAACTTGGCTCGATAATCAACACACGAACTAAACGAGTAACTCTCGTTTATATTAATCAGAAAATATAACTCAAAAAACTGATTACAAACTCCCTCAAACCCTAGCTCGGTTTGACTCTTGATGAACGCTAACTCGGTTACACCAACTTCACCTTTCTAATGTCATGACGGTGTCGAATCCCTTTTGCACCTGGATATGATACCAATTCAAGTCCCGTATCGATAATCAAACACGAACTAAACGAATAACTCTCGTTTATATTAATCAGAAAATATAACTCTAAAAACTGATTAATAACCCTCTCAAACCCTAACTCGATTTAAATCTTCATGAACCCTAACTCGGTTACACCAACTCCACCTTTCTAATGTCTAACCATTACTCGGTTTATATAGATTAACCTAACTTCCTAGCCAAGACGTTACCAATTATTATAAAACCATAATTCTTGTGTTGGGCCTTACACTCGGGCGAAACAACAATTGAGCCAACATTAGAATGAAAATCATCTCCATGAAAACCATCTCCAAAAATTATCAAAATCCGTGTTTTTTTAAATTTATCTGAGTAAATGAATTTCAAGTGAATTTCGTTTTCGGAAATGATTTAGAAATAAAACATGCATCACCACCACAATCTTCATCATCTTACCTTCATCTTCATCTCCACTTTCCGGCCACCGGCACCACCCCCTCCACCAGCATCATCTTCATCTTCATCTTCATCTTCTTCACTGAATCTACCAACAACTCCACACATCCTCCTTTTGCAGCCGTCGCCGACACCCTTTTCTGGCGGCGGCAGAAAGAGGATGTGTGGGGTTGTTGTTAGATTATGTGAAGAAGATGAAGAAGATAGTGGTGGAGGAGTGGTAGTGGTGGTGCTGGTGGCCGGAAAGTGGAGATGAAGATGACGATGAATGTTGTGGTGGTGATGCATGTTTTTTTTAAAAATCATCTCCGAAGACGAAATTTACTTGAAATTCATTTGCTCAGATGAATTTCAAAAAAACACGGATTTCAATGATTTTTGGAGATGGTTTTCATGGAGATGATTTTTATTTTAAAACTATCGGTCCAGACGGATTTCTATTGAAAATCATTGAATGACATCAGCACCTTTACACGTGTCGGTTTCGCATTTGACGAAAACCATCGGCGGGAATCCAAATGTTTCGACGCTGATGGTTTTTGATGAATTATTTTCGGAATTTGGGAATTTTTTCCCTATTTTGAGACCATCTCTCCTCTTTTCGCCTATTTTGAAAATTTTCTCTTAAAAAACACAAAATTTGGATATTAATAGCTTTTTAAACGAAGAATATTTTTTATCATATATTGGACTTACCCAAGACCTCCTGTTTGACTCCCCAAGATCTCCTTTTTAAATTGAGATTTTTTTTATCGTCTATTAGACTTAATATCAATACCTTTCAATTTAAAGTGTTTAAAAGATATTTTCTTTGTTGGTGGACCACCAATCCATTGATATTAATAACTTTTTATTAATTAATATACTTAATAATATTGTAATTTTTTGTAGCATTTTAAAATTTTTATTTTATATGTATTAAATTTGGAAACTTGTTATGTAATGATAAACTTATCCCATCTTATGGCCTAGTGGTAGGAATGCTTTGGTTTTTGAATGGAGACATAAGTCCGATCCCCACTTGTGTTACTTTAGGTGGATTTTGGCAATGAATGATTTGAGCTATGCCTTGCGAGGTTGTCAGTTCATATCCCAAGCTTAACCGGGTTTTCGTCCCACTGTGTGTTAAGCCAGAGGTTCATGCTCTTGTGGCGGCACAAGGACTATCAAGTGACAGCTGGTGGTATGTTTCTCGGGGAACGCCCAAGCCAACTCTGAAGTCAGCGTAAGCCCGGTTAAAACAACATAGTCTGGCTAGATTGGGGCAATGGGGCTCTCCAAATTTAAAAGTGCGGTGGCCTAAACACAAAAATGAAATCCGACATTTTAAAAAAATAAGTAAATTTGTAATGATAAACTTGTAACCGTGTGTTATTAATCTTAACTTTTCATGTCATGCTAATTATAAGGAATAGGGATTCGAAGCGGTTATCCCAATATATATTATCGGGTTTTGATCTATGAGTAATTTAATTGAGCAATTAAATTTTAATGTCATAAACCTTCTTGTTTTTGTTGGGTTCATGCTATCTTGAAAACTCATTCGTTGAGAGCCGTCCATGATAGCTAAATTGCAGTGCACAATCAAAATGTGCAACTTCTCCTCTTTGCCAATTGGTGTTTGATTAGCGGCCTCTGTGAGTTCTATATGAACCAACCGATGTTAAGTCTATGGCGCCCCGTTAGGAAATCATTCTCCTTCTTTGAGCAAGGACAAGCTAAAAACCAATGATCTACTGATTCCTCATCTCCTAAACACAAGAAACAATCTAATGATTATATATTAAGATATTATCCCCTACTCTTGCAAGGTTGGGAAGAACTAGTATACATCTTTACACCATTGAAGCGTGAAATTAAATCAGAATGTTGTTAATCCATGTGATGTCGCAATCCAAAGTTACATGTGTCTCATACATGGACATGCACAATTTTTGCATTAGAAATGTGTCTTCTGGCTCTCTTAACCACAACCAGTTGCTCTCCTGGGGTCTGAATCGATAAGAATAAGAAACTTTATTAATTGATCTTGATGGTTTATTTGTCCAATAGAATTTAGAGACAGATTCCCCAACTACATGAATAAGACTTAGAGCAATCGTATATCACCTGTACTCTTTGAGATTATGCACGAAGTTTTTTGTTACTTCGAGCATAATAGGTTGGGGAATTGGTCCCTAGTCGTAATTTACCCGAACCACGCATCTATTGAAAATAGAGTCTTGTTACCTTGATAGACCCCTCTTTTAAAAAAATATCCTTAAAATCCGTTTCATGCTCGCTTAAGTCATGATCACTTTTAGGACATTTAATTGTATTCTAGGGTTGAATTTTTGCCCTTTCGTACGTTGTAGGGTTGTAATTTGATTATATGAACATCTTTAAAGACAATTTCCCTTAAGAGAGTTTACCTCCGTCACTGCTATCAACCACCATTTTGATAATAGCACAATATTGATGTTCCTTAAAAAGAACCCGATTTTAATAACACCTTTTTTCTTTGTTTTGATAACCTTTTCCCTTGCAAGTATGCAACACATTGTATTTCTTCTACTACCGTGTGTTACCTCCCCATAGGATTTTTGTTCGGATATATGCATTGTTTACTATCTCTTTTGGTATTTTAAACATCAAGAAGATATATAGAGACAAAGTGTTAGAATAGCCTTGATCAAAGTTAATTGCTCGGCCCAAATCATAAATATCTTCAAAACGTTGAACTTTTACTTACACAACTAGAAAAATAGGCATGGCTGCGACCGAATTTTGCAACTAAAAAAACGGTTGTTGAATTAGCAACTTATTTGCGACCAAAATAAAAAGGTCACAAATTCAGCCACTAGTCAAAATCGGTTTTTGATTTTGCGACCGGATAGTTTCAGTTTCAAATAATGGTAAATTAATAAATAAGATTACAAAAATGAAATACAATTACGAAACTATTTCGGTAGCGACCAAGTAACAAAAAAAATAAACGATTCAATAGCAAACAAAGTTCAACAAATCCAAGAAATGAGAAGATACTAGATCTATACAACCATTTGGAGATGACAACACGTGAACATAGGTGCTAACATGTACACCAAGAAAAAAGTGTGTTTAAGATGATCTTCAACCCTTGGATGCAAAGCAACTAGCCAAAACTATGGTGTCATCTTTATTCATGTGGTAACAGAGAGTTTCACCTTTTTTGGAGGGTTAGGTTGGCACGAGGGTTTTCCCGAGGAACTCCTAAGAGAGTGTGGGTCCCTGAGACGGATTTGTAACATGATTATCACAAACTCTAAGGGTGCGGAATCCCCTTAGTCTTCGAGTACGAGTATGTGTTAGATGTAAATGAGATGTAAAGGTAAAGAACATAAAATGATTTCTCTTATTGATCCTTAACACAGTAATTATCAACTAGAAAATCACACAGGAATGGCTGGGGCGAATGGCACGATTACCTAAAACCTAGAGACGGACTTGACTTATATTCATGTCAAGTTCACTTCTGTTACAGACCTTCCACTATCTAACTTCGCTCAATACTAAAATCTCCCCAGCATATAAAACATAAAGTAGAACATTCAAATATAGTGTTTGAAATACAGCCTCGATCATAAACATAAACCAATGAACTACTGACACAATTACGCATCAACAAAGAGGAGAGCAGCAATACTAGGAATCCCTAAATAGTCTGTGAAATGACACCCATTTCGAGAATGAAACGGAACTATTTATAGGTAGCTGATGATAAAGAGGCATGGTTGTGCCACGGGTGGCACACCCATGCTTGTATTTGATGTAACTTGTGTGCCATGTTTTCCCGAGAAGAGTCTTCCGGACATTTCCTTTTTGTCTTGTCTTGCCGGTATGCATGCCCTTGTCTTCATGGGCATGCTTGTCACACCCCAAAAATCTTAATTTTAAACAGCGGAAGACTTTGACTAAGTCTTTCGGGTGGTGACAGACGCCGTTTCAGCCAATCACATTTATCAATAGATTTCTAATGAAAGTTGAACTTTATTTAACCATCAGAGTCATTACACGTGTCATATTACTCGATTTTTATTCAATTTATAAGGCCAACATAAAGTCAACATTTTTCATTCAAACACACGTCACTATTTTCCCGCACTATTCGCGAAGCTTCCATTCTTCATTTAATCACCTGAAAAGCATATTAAAATAACGGTCAACACGATGTGTTTGTGAGTTTCCCTTTATATCAAAATAGTCCGTATATATGTGTATATGAATCGAAAACAACATCCATATAATGATCTTCTGTCATTATATCCGATATCAATTCGTGTGTAATCATCATTACACCCGAATTATATCCATAATATCTTGTGTATAATGGCTTACCACCATTATATCACCAACCGTGTGTAATGATCTACCATCATTACATCACAAAAAACAATAGGCATTTTACTTTTTAAACAAATCGTGTTGTTGTAGACGAGCAAAGAATACAACATTACGTATGACTATCATAGTTGATCACACGATACATACCAGACTCAAAATATACCCACTTTTAACCCAACGCGATTGGAAGTGGGGGCATCCCCCCGATAGATCTACCAATATTTATGTGCCCCTTTCTAGGATTAACCGTTATTTAGCCAACTAGAGTCATCCCGGGTTTGACACGGTTTGTAAAATAAAATGTCTTTACAATATCAATAAGATCCATATGAAATGAAGAATATGATTTTCCCCCAAAACACAATTAAATATCGATTTAAAACAATTCCAGTTAAAAACGAGGGCTTCATAGAGAAACTCACGGCTTGTAGCTTTTTGTTCCAGAATTTGCGTGTCCTATATTAGTACACGTTTCGTTAATAGAAACTTGGTTTTAGTTTTTATAACATCCTTTTAGTTTATTAACCTTAATCTAGTGTCCATACAAGAACATAAGCAATTAAATTCTTATAACGTTAACGAGTACACGTAGTTTGGTTTCCCATTAACTATTTAAATAACTAAGTCAACTAATAAACAACTAAAATATATAATATATTTTAAGTTTCAGTTGCTAGAAAGTTTTAAGAAAATATTAATATTTTATTTTTTATAATTCTTATCGGTTTTGTCGGTTTTATGCTAAAATGAATTTTTTCGGTTTTTTGTTTAAAATGTGATTTATAATTCATATAAAATACTTGTTTCATATATATTAATCAAGTTTTACAAGTTAACTTGTGAAATTATTTTATTTTCATTTTTGTTAATATTTTCATAAAATAACAACTTTTTAACGTTTTAGTGTCGGTTTTCGCGACACGAACCATTTAGGACTAAGTTTTATCATCTTGTCTTTTTCTAATGTGTTAACTTAAGTTATACATGAGTATTTTACCACTTTAGGGGCTGTTCTAAAACAGTCCCAAATAGTTGTGTTGGTTTCGTTCAAAAAGCCGATTTTTCGACCGTTAACGTTACCGACAAGTCAAATAAATTGCACAAGTCTATACTAATCATCTTATGGAATAAACACACATATAATGACTCATAATTTTCCATAAATTGCAGTTTTGACCAAATCATTTCACAAGACACGTTTAACCCAATTTTCAAGTTTCTAGTTCGTATTCTAATTTTATTAATAATGTTACTAATCAAGTTTTGTTATTGTTACATGAACAAATATCATATTAATACCTAAATGTCCAGGTTCAAATCATCATATCATGTATGCATAAGTTCAAGTAGTTCATTAACCAATCAAATTATGAATTTTCTAAGTGTTTAACTAACAAAGTTTCCTATTATATTAACTTTTAAATTTTGATAATTATATCTAATTCAATCTTCCCACTTTGATTAAGTACAATTCTAAGTTTAATTCATTCAATTAGTTTGATAGGGTTTAATGCATCCTAAGTGTTTTATCCAATTTTGTTCTTTCAATTGATTAAACAACAAAGTTTCCATTTTTAGTAAGTAAGTGATAATTTGATCAATATGTTAAACCAATCTATACTTCAACAATACATTCTATCTTAATTCAAGTATGCAATTCATTATGTATCAAACATATTTAAGCCAAGTACTCATATCAAAATCAAAATTTTAACTTTTCATTAAATAAAGTTTCCTTAATTAGCAACTTTATCAATCTTTCAAGTTCCAACTATTGATTATAGCATATATTCTATCTTACTTTTAATTAAATCATTCCATAACACTTATTGATTCAACAATCCATCCAGAATCCATACTTAATCCAAAATCCAAAAATCCCCAATTTTTCACTTATGAACAAACTCTTGTTTTGTTTATCTCTAACAATAATTTCTCAATAATTTAAGTCCTTACTAACAAGCTAATGATCAATAATTAATCCAAATATCATTCTAACAACAAACTCTAACATTAAGCTCATTCAAGTTAATAACAATCAATCGACATGTTACATACTATATTTTGTTTCTTTTTAATTCAGTTGACTATCTAACAAACAATCTTAATAATAAAAATATGATATTCAAGATGAAGGTATGTATGCGTAAGTGGGTTTAATCCTTCCTCTTACGCGTACACACATACTCACGGCTCATATACACACATACAAACATCCATAATTTTAAATCTTTAAGATCAATCTTAACCCAAGAACACATAATCTTATCTATTCAATCATAGAAATCAACTTATAATTACAACTTACTTGGGTTTTGGAGATCTTAAGATTATGAAATGGATGATATTTATGTGTGTGATGCTCCTTTCAACTTGGTTCTTCCTTCTAATTGTCTAATTTACCTTGGATCTTGATCTTACTTATGTGTGATTAGTGAATTTGAATTTTGAATGGTGAGTGTGTGTGTGATGTGTGTGCTGTGTATATATAGAGAGAAAGAATGAGATTGTGTTGTGAGGTGTTGGACAAGTGGGTGGTTATGATTGATCCAACACATCAACATCATGATTAGGAGTAATATTGGGAATGTGAGGTGGTGATTTGTGATTGAGAGAAAGAGCGGTGGAGGGGTGAGGTGTCATGGGGGTGGGAAAAAAATGTGGGTTTTGAACAAAAATCTTTAGTTTCCAGTCTAACGTCTAACGAACTTTAGCTAATCAAACAAATCTCGTTTCTAATAATTTTTGTCAGACTTTGAACGAAATTGGATTCTTGATAATACAAGCCTAAGAAACTAATTTTTGGAAAGTGTTGACGTTGGGTCCTTACCAGGTCGTTCACCAACACTTGGTTACTTATTTTGCAATTTTTGCGATTCGAGCCTTCTAAAATTAAGTTTACATATTGTCTCGACTACTTTAATAAGTATTTTAATTTTTTGAGATTATTTAGTCCCTTTAAGGATTTATTTACTTTTTGACTCTATGCCCGAGGTTATTCCATGTCAGGCTCGTTACGTGGCGATTTTTGCACTTTTTGTTTACTTTGAAATGTCTAGATCACTAATAAAAAAGATTTTTCTCATAATGATGAAATTTTATTTCTAGTTGAGATTATATTAGTCGCGGTTTAGGCTAATTTTTAGACGGGTGTCACGTTCTCCCCTTCTTTAAGAATTTTCTTCCCGAAAATTTAGGAGGTAGTACTCGAGTCTGATCCTACCAGAGATAAATGATGGCATATTCTTTTCATCTACTGTAGATATTTTCAAGTGACTCAGGACCAAGTCTTGAATTCCACTTGACTTTGACTAACTTGATTCAATTTCGCCTAAGCTTATGAATGTTCTTATTCATAACTTATGTAGTTTTTTCTATGAATCGAATCATGATGTCCACACGGATTCTTGGAATGTTTAGCGATTTTTCAGATTGACAGTTCCTTAAATTTAATACGTGAACGTGTCACTTATCCTACTGACTATCAAAGGTAATTTGAGTCTACACACAATTGGACCAGCTCGATTGGCAATTTCGAAAGAATCCAATATAATGAAGCTTCAACTTCCCTCTAGCTTAGCTTAGTAATGTGATGATTGATGAATTTTATTTCCGTATAAGACTCCCAATGGAGGAATTGTAATGCTGGAAGATAATTGCTTAAAGAAAATAAGTCAATGGTAGGCGAGTATTTCATAGATTCTTGGAGAGTTAACCCGATCCTTGACATAGAAAGCCCTATTAGAGTTCAAATGCACCTGTAAATTCACAATTATGTTCTAGAACCATAATTTTCAATTTACCTTACAAGATTACTCTAGCATTCTTTTCGTCGGGAATCAATTATTTTCTCTGTCTTATCTTTATCCTAATGGGTAGAGAATGAACTAATCGATTTACTATTACCTAGAGTGTGTCGTGCTTACTTAGGTGTTTGTGAGAATTCGTTTATGAAATCTATGATGAATTGAGCATTTAGATTTATGCGTTCGTCTAATACTAATTCACATAAAGGTTCATATCGAGGCATCTAAACTTTATTCAATCAGTTTTAGATTTCTCTTTCTTCAAGGCTTTGCCTTGTACTTTTCCAGTCTGAGTTGTAAGACTTGTTTGTAACGTTAATCCCATCGTACATAGATGTGAAGGCTTTTCTTTTATACTCAATCATTTGCTATAATATTCATTCTACCAGCGTGGTAACAAATATCGCAATTGTATTTATTGAGTAGTTATACTTCAATGGGCTGCCCCATTTTGAATTCCATTTGATCTACAACACATAGAAAACCCTTATGGTTGGTGTATACTTTGTTCTATAAAGGGGGTTTCTTCAAGTCTTAAAAGTAAAAACGTCAACTCCTAGATCAAAAACGTGAGTTGTATAATGCTTCTTGTGCACATTGAGTTATCATGATGCATAGACTATCATCTTTTGTCTTTTTTCATAAGCAGGCATACAAGACCTAAGCGTAAAACATCGCAATCACTACAAATCTATGTGCTCCTTCTGGGAGGGGTAAGATAGTGCATTACAAAATTTTGACTCAGTAATTGAGAAGTTTCCTCTTATCTTATTGTTTCAGGAATATTTCTTATCATTTTGGGTTAATATCATCAAAGGTCAAGCTAATTTTAACTACACATCTCCAATAATTCTCAGTAAGGCCTAAAAATTGTTGCACTTCGGTAGGAGACCTTAGTGTCTCCAAATCCTCAATTGCTTCAATCTTTAATATACTTATATGTACACCTTTCTTATTGATTTATATGTCCAACATAATGAATTTCCTAAATATAAAAATCATACTTAGAGAATTTCAACCTTTAACTATTCTCAAAAAGTGTTGTTCATGAATTTTAATGGTTTGTGAATTAATATGCTTATGTCATCCAAGTAGGATTTGCATATCTTATTCATGAGATCCAGGAACATTATGACTTATTTGTCAATCTAACCGGTGTGACATAAAAACTTATAACGATCCTATTGTGTTTCTAAATGTCTTTAGAAGGTCTTATTCTATTGATATCTAGTTGGTAAGTCGATCTTCGGGTATAGATCTCGTCCACCTTAAAACTGATCAGATAGACCATCAATTCTCGATAATGGGCATCGAATTTTAATGGTCAGTTTGTTCAGTTCCAGTTCTTGGAGTTGTTTTAACAGATTTTGTTTTTTTAATGACACCAATCTGTACGGAGATCTAGATACGGTGCGTCATCATATGCAAGATCTAGTCTAAACTTGAAGTGTCTTGACGGAAATTATCTAGGAAAATTTATGGGGAAAACTTCTACAGAATCTTGAGTTGTAGGCGTATCTCAAGGCATATGGTATAGCTTGCGTGTCTTGGTAACAATCATCCATTTGGTATCACAGTGATCACCATGGATTGCTAGAGTTTCACCATTGGCGAGTGGGAAACACACTAGCCTTTCTAAACCACGTTCTCAGCATGATTTTCAAATAATTAGCCTACTCGATATGTATATAGATCATTACAAAGGTTATGGGTTTCTATAGAAAGATTAAAGTCACTTTATGACTATAGCGGTTTTTATTTTCATAAGTAACTAAATGACTACCTTTTACCACTTTAGGGGCTGTTCTAAAACAATCCCAAATAGTTGTGTCAGTTTCGTTCAAAAAGGCGATTTTTCGACCATTAACTTTACCGACAAGTCAAATAAATTGCACAAGTCTATACTAATCATCTTATGGAATAAACACGCATATAATGACTCATAATTTTCCATAAATTGCAGTTTTGACCAAATCATTTCACAAGACACGTTTAACCCAATTTTCAAGTTTCTAGTTCGTATTCTAAGTTTATTAATAATGTTACTAATCAGGTTTTGTTATTGTTACATGAACAAATATCATATTAATACCTAAATGTCCAGGTTCAAATCATCATATCATGTATGCATAAGTTCAAGTAGTTCATTAACTAATCAAATTATGAATTTTCTAAGTGTTTAACTAACAAAGTTTCCTATTATAGTAACTTTTAATTTATGATAATTATATCTAATTCAATCTTCCCACTTTGATTAAGTACAATTCTAAGTATAATTCATTCAATTAGTTTGATTGGGTTTCATGCATCCTAAGTGTTTTATCCAATTTTGTTTTTTCAATTGATTAAACAACAAAGTTTCCATTTTTAGTAAGTAAGTGATAATTTGATCAATATGTTAAACCAATCTATACTTCAACAATACATCCTATCTTAATTCAAGTATGCAATTCATTATGTATCAGATATATTTAAGCCAACTATTCATATCAAAATCAAAATTTTAACTTTTCATTAAATAAAGTTTTCTTAATTAGCAACTTTATCAATCTTTCAAGTTCTAACTATTGATTATAGCATATATCCTATCTTACTTTTAATTAAATCATTCCATAACACTTATTGATTCAACAATCCATCCAGAATCCATACTTAATCCAAAATCCAAAAATCCCCAATTTTTCACTTATGAACACACTTTTGTTTTGTTTATCTCTAACAACAATTTCTCAATAATTCAAGTCCTTACTAACAAGCTAATGATCAATAATTAATCCAAATATCATTCTACAACAAACCCTAACATCAAGTTCATTCAAGTTTATAACAATCAATCGACATGTTACATACTATATTTTGTTTCTTTTTAATTCAGTTGATTATCTAACAAACAAACAAACTTAATAATAAAAATATGATATCCGATATGAAGGTATGTGTAAGTGGATTTAATCCTTCCTCTTACGCATACACACATACTCACGGCTCATATACACACACACAAACATCCATAATTTTCAATCTTTAAGATCAATCTTAACCCAAAAACACATAATCTTATCTATTCAATCATAGAAATCAACTTATAATTACAACTTACTTGGGTTTTGGAGATCTTAAGATTATGAAATGGATGATATTTATGTGTGTGATCCTCCTTTCCACTTGGTTCTTCCTTCTAATTGTCTAATTTCACCTTGGATCTTGATCTTACTTATGTGTGATTAGTGAATTTGAATTTTGAATGGTGAGTGTGTGTGTGATGTGTGTGTCGTCTATATATAGAGAGAAAGAATGAGATTGTGTGGTGAGGTGTTGGACAAGTGTGTGATGATGATTGATCCAACACATCAACATCATGATTAGGAGTAATCATTGGGGATGTGAGGTGGTGATTTGTGATTGGGAGAATCAGAGGTGGAGGGGTGAGGTGTCATGAGGGTGGGAAAAAATGTGGGTTTTAAACAAAAATATTAAGTTTCTAGTTTAACGTCTAACGAACTTTAGCTAATCAAACGAATCATGTTTCTAATAATTTTTGTCAGACTTTGAACGAATTTGGATTCTTGATAATACAAGCCTAAGAAACTAATTTTTGGAAATTGTTGACGTTGGGTCCTTACCGGGTCGTTCATCAACACTTGGTTACTTATTTTGCAATTTTTGCGATTTGAGCCTTCTAAAATTAAGTTTACATATTGTCTCGAATACTTTAATAAGTATTTTAATTTTTTGAGATTATTTAGCCCCTTTAAGGATTTATTTACTTTTTGACTCGTTACCCGAGGTTATTCCACGTCAGGCTCGTTACGTGGCGATTTTTGCACTTTTTGTTGACTTTGAAATGTCTAGATCACTAATAAAGAAGATTTTTCTTATGATGACGAAATTTTATTGCTAACTGAGACTATATTAGTCGCGGTTTAGGCTAACATTTAGTCAGGTGTCACAATGCTCATGCGTGTCTTTTTTTTGGTACGTGTCATAACAACTTGGCAGTCTTGTTGGTTTTGTCATTTTCTGACTTTTGTCTTGTCATTGGCACACAAATGCTTGACTTTTGGAAGAATTTTGACTTTGACTTATGGACTATGCACGGTTGTGCGTAGCCACAACATATCATCAAAATCTTCAAATCTTCTTTTTTTATCCGTGTTTTTCACTTCTTTTCATTTTTTAGAGTCCAAAAAACATGTATTTATCAAATAAGAACGATTTAGGTTATGTTTTCCCACAATAATGATCGAGAAGTGTATATAAATGGTGCTAATTATGTATGTAAAACATGTATAATTAATTGCACATAAGTGGCTTTGTCCAAGGTTGTGGAACAAAAATCTAAAAGTGGGTTGAGGTAGGAGATTTAAGGTCTATGAATTTTGCATTACTCACTAAATGGAGTTTGAGACTAAAGGTGGATATGACTTAGAAAGGTTGGCAAAGAAGTCTTATCCGGTACTTGAGTGAAAGTTGAAAAAATTGTTATGGAAATTGAAAAGGTCGGTATCTCCTCAAGAGAGTAATCGGGTCAAGGAATAAAACGTAGTTCTGGAAAGAGACTTGGCTAGGAACGTTTCCTACGAAAGATTTGTTTAGTAGGCTTTACAAATTGAATCCTCCAAATCTTGCTCGGTGCTGGACAGATTGTAAAAGGGATAATAACTGCATAAATTTTGTATGAAACTGGAGAATTAAGAGACTATTGGAATCAGATAAAGTGAACACTGAAGACTTAAGAGCGCATGGTGTCCGATTTCAGTTATAAGGAACCTGATGACGGTTTGAGTTGGCGCGGAGACTAGTCTTGTTTGTTTTCTATCTAATCCTTGAGGAAATTGATACAATCTTCTGATACACTTGGTACAAATTGAGTTCTTGCTAATTTTAATAGGACTAAATGGGTTCTCTAGAAATTGACTTGCTTTATGCGGAAATTATTGTTAAATCGTGTTCCGGTGGCATTATATCTATTAAAGAGAAGGGTAAACATTCAGTCCATATTATGTAAAAGTTGTTCAGTGGAGGATGAATATGCCGACCATGTTTTTATAACGTGTTCACTGACGATGAAAATGTTGAAAAGGTTATCGGGTTGGGTTGGTTTCAATCTTGCATGGTGTCAATCGGTCAAGCAAGTTCTAAATGTCATAAATGTTGTTGCCATAATTAAGAAGAATTTGAAAAAGACTCTGCTTGCTATTGACTAGTCCGTTTGTTAATGTTTATGGAAAGCTAGAAATGATTTGGTATTTAGCAATAGAAGATGGCCGCTTTAGATTATTCTAGAAGAAATAAAGTCTAGATCTTTAACTGCTCGTTCATCGATCAAAATGGTGCAGACTAGATTGGGAGCTGTGGAAACATAATCCTTTGGGGCGATTTGTATTTGTATTTGTATTTTGTTTTCGTTACTCTTTGTACTCTCCAGCTTCTTGCTGCTTTGGTATTTAATGCATTTCTTTATTGCCAGCAAAAACACAAATTAACTAAATTGTTAAATATATCATTAATTTTTTTTTTTTTTACATTCGAAGTTTTATATAATTTACTATAAAACGATTACAATAAAGTGGCAGGCAAACGGGCAACAAGCTGCGCCGCAACCCCCTTTTGAACAGCAAAGCCAATCCTGCTAAAAACGAAGCTTTGGGACCTAGAAGCTGAAGAGGTTGGTCCCCTATGCCACTCATAATCCCCTCATTATTAGCATAAATAAAGTTTTCTACGTACAAATGTACAATAATTTTGTTGAACTTCAAAGAATAAGGGCATTAAATAATAATAATAATTCACCTTTTAATATTTTGCTTTCCATAAATTATATTTTATTTTCTCCGCTTTTTATTTTGTAGGGGAAAAAGGCATATTTTCTTTAATGGCAACTTTTATTACAAAAAGAAAATACAACAATTAAAATGAAAAATTACACCAATCTTATTATATAAAAGACCTAAAAGAGGATCTATTTTTAATCTATAGATAGTCCAAGGTATCTATCTATTTTCTCTACCACTTCACGAACAGAATACAATTGGTTGGAGAAAACGGCCTCGGTCCTAACCTTCCAAATGCACCAATCGTTGTCATGATAATCCCTTGTAAGATCTTTTTATTTCAAGCATAGACAAGTTGTTCACTTTGATAAAATCACCAACTGAGAAAGCTTATATAGGAGGAATTAGATATCAAGAGCTAAATGCACTACGAACCTCGTTAGCTAAATGACACGAAGTAAGAAGATGACGGTAATTTTCCGAACCCGCATCACACAATCCGCAAGAGATCAAGTTCACCTGAACAAAGCGGGCCGCGAGAGCCTCCTTAGTGGCCAATATATCCCTCTCTGCCTTCCACGCAAAAACATTTATTTTCTTTGGAACCCGGTTATTCCATTTCATAACAAAGGGAGCACTCGAGCCGAACTCGTTAAACAACACCATTTTCATCGAGGCAACCGAAAACTTGCCTGACGAATCACCGAGGCATATCCATTTGTCTTTGTTGTTCGTTAAATCCACCTGCATTAGTAACCTGCCCAAATCTGTGAGATCACTAGCTTCGGTAGTAGACAACACTCTTCGATTCCATTTCCAACTCCACGACCGATGGTTTACATCAAAACGTTCAGAAACCGAACAGTGCTTCTTACTTTTGATACAAAAAAAATTGGGAAAGGCTTCTTTAAGGGGTTGAGACAACAGCCAGCTATCAATCAAGAATTGATGTTTGATCAGATTTGGCAAATTCAAATTAGAATAAGCAAGGAGGTTTTCAAAGTTTGCTATGGAGTTCCAGATTCATGTGAACTGTTTGACGTGAGGCAACATAGGCCAAGTTTTATTCACCCATGAATCGGGATAATTATTTTTCCCTGAAGTGCGGTTTGTTCAGTTTGAAACCGCCACCGCCACCGCCACTTTGTAAGAAGGACAACGTTCACATCTCTTAAAGGAGTTAACACAAGCCCACCCGCTTCAGTTGGGGTCACAGTCATGCTCCAGCTGACCCAATAAATTTTGTTATTATCCGAATTACCGCCAAAAAAAATTCCTTCGTTTCGCCTCTAGTTGCTCGATAATATTGACCAGGGCTTTTTAGAGAGAGAAAAGGTACATTGGAGGTTCTCCATCGCCGACTTAAGAAGGGTAAGATGCCCCCGACAGACAATATGGATTATGGAAGACTTCCAACGGGACAACCTGAGATTGAACATGTCTAGAATCTAATCCCAAACAGCAATATGATTATATTTGCACCTACTAAGGGTCCCAGGCACTTGAAAGGCATTGATCCAATAGAACAACCAATTAAACAGTCATTTCTGTAAGATCATCACGGGCCACGTTTATGCCAAAGAGATTCAATTTCGAGAAACTAATTTCAAGTCAGGAGACTAGAAAAAAGACCCCTACATGTATATTGTGGTTTCGTATGTATTTGAACGAAACATATAGAGTTTTCCGACCCTTCCTAACACCACCAATTGAGTTACGAACTGCCATAGCTACATGGTGTGTATTTGAAAAGGGAATGGGGTTTGACGACAACACACACTAGTCTAAATAAGTTAAGACTATTTTAGAAAACGTGTGACCACATTTTTAAAGAGTCATTAAAAGGCATGTAAGCCTCTAGGACACATTTTCAAATTCATTAATAACAAAGACTATCATTTTCCGTCTTGTGTCATGGAAATTCACGACTATGAATAAGTTGATGGTGTTGCACAACACCACTCGACTATTGATCTTACAATATGATACTGTGATTTTAAAGGCCTCTCATATTCTTTCTCACCAACATGGATATAACACGATCAATGCAAATCGATCTCTTTGTCTATACATGAAGTTAATTTTCAGTTGCCGCTGGACTTCACACACCCAATAGTTATCCTACAGATGACACGCAAGTAAGAGTCTGCTTCACGCACATATTGAGCTATGTCAGCATAACATGTGTTTTGTTGACAATACACAAAAGAAAAATAAGCAAGACTTGAATCTCATACGATATGATTTCCAGACAATATTTGATTGAATAAAGAAAAGTACTCGAGCCAAAGTGAATACACTACAATGATCTCGTGTAGCTTCTACAATCTGTTTTTGATAAATGCAATCACTATAATAAGTGTTATGATCTCTGCATAGATCATAAGTAATAACAGGATTGCAAATCCAAAAACTCTCTAACTATTGGATTAATTCACCCAAAAAACATAAAGTCAACAAACTAGTGATTTCTGTTCAACAGCCTAAAAATCAAGATCAATAATTCTAAATGCATCATTCAAATCATTTCAATAATCGTCTTCAATCAATTCATACAACTACAACAGATATATCAAATCAATTCGCCTATATATATATATATAAACATCAAATGAATCGAGTAATTACGAAACCTTCGATCCGACTGTCGAATCGGTTTCATCCTTACGAAGCTTATTATATTCCTCAAGCTCTTCATAATACACGTCCCATACGCACCGAACACAGCCGCTGCCGCAGCAGCAACGGTTTCTCCGGCGGCTTCTGCGGTTGCTTTGTATCCTTCACAGCACGAGAATCGTCACCGGATTTGATATCCTTCTTAGCATCTGAATTGTCCATGGCTCTATTAAGATCGAGAGAAGTTGTGTTTGTGTGAGAAGATTTAGTTTGATTGCGATGAGATTGATTGAGAGTGGTGGTGATTCGTTGGGAGTCTCATGGCCGATCGACCACCATGGTGTCGGAGGTTTATAACGCGGTGGGATGTGTACATGGATGATGCTTCCATGTACTTGCTTTATTTATACACTTCTTAACAATTGGATGAGCAGCCAATGGCATCTAGCCAAGAATGATGGGGAAAGTTACTAAAGTTACCCTCTTACTTATATTGTGTTTACAGAAGTTATCGTACTTCAGGTATATTCTTTTCTTTTCTTTGGCGGGCTAACGGAAATGGATCATGTTCTGTTGTCACGTTGAGAATATCTCGAACTTTTGGGGTTCAGGATTAGTAAAAAAAGACATCTCAGATCACGTTTTTTATTATGTGAAAAAGAATTTGACAATTTATCAATTGGGTTGTATTTTCAGAGCCCAATACGAAGCAAAACAAAAAAAAAAAAAATTTAATAAACAAGTTACTAAAATAACTCATATAAAACACAAAGCAACAACTTTTCCTATTAAAAAAACACCTCTATAATATATAAGTTGAACATGTGATTTGTGGTTCCCTAGATAAACACTCTTTATATTGGTTCAAGGAGCCATTTTGTACAGGGGCGGACCGACGTTAAGTGGATCGGGCCCCGGGATCTTAATGTTTTTTTATAATTTTGTGACATAGTTTTGTCGAAACTAATTTCAAGGTTAATGATATTTTATTTTATTATGTCTCACCTTGACCTGACCATGAACGACGACATACCCGTTCTAACGTTTGGTTGTGAAAAAATTAAATACCAAATAACGAATCCAATTGAAGAAAAATTCTCGGTCCACCACTGACTTTAACAGTTATAGGCCTTTCGAGAAACTGTGCATGAACCTCACCCTCCTTGCCCACCCCTTTGACCGGCCCTTGTTGCCACTTGTTTTCAAGGTATCCATGTAAGGCCTCGCGCCGGTGCCCTACATCAGTGTTGAATTTACTCATAAACACAGTTCTAAATATCAAAGTGAATTAAAACTTTTCACGGAATAATACAACTTTAACCAAACATTACATAAGTCATAAGTTAACAAACATTTAAACATGTCTTTTAAGTTCAAACATCACACAATATCAAACTTCAAATCTTCATATGCCAACTTATTTATTCTTCTGTCATGTGTCCCTCTCAAGCCAGCCGCCTCATCCTATTTGCCTGCGTGCATATTAAAAGTCAGTCACACTGAGTGAGTTCTAGTTAAACAAGCAAAGTACATTAAATTCACATACTTATATATATATATATATATATATATATATATATATATATATATATGTATATATATATATATATGTATGTATGTATGTATGTATGTATGTATGTATTCAAAGATACATGTTACACACTTAACATGTTAACCTTCCTTTCATACATACTTACATAGATTCCTTCTTTCATGCTTTCATACTTTCTTATTTTAACTTACATAATACATACATAACTATCTCTATGTTTTAAAGAGTCTTTCGCACTATAACCTCACAGATATTATGAAGGTCGGTCCCCAAAAAATACCCCTAAAAAGTGCAACCTTGTAAAAAATTAATGTGTACCCGGAAAATACCTCGAAAAACCCAAAAATAAAGTTTTTTCAATACCCGGAATAGGGTATTCAAATACCGGGTTTAAAATACATGTTTCTATGTCCGGCCCAAACCTGATACATAGGGTATGTTTTTAGAGACAATACCCGAACCCGACTTGGGTATTGCCAATACATGATTTTCAAATACCCGATCAGACCCGAACCTGGTTCCATACCCGGAACCAGGTATTCTAAAAACCCGATTTTTGCATCTCTACCCCGTTGGTTCCGTCTCACGTCCGATAACCCATTTCTTACAAAGTTTACGTTTTTCCTACTAGTTTTAGTCTGATTCATCTGTCTACCAAAGTGTTTTGCAAACCGATATGAAATACATAACCTTTAAATAAAAACTTACCTCCATCGGCTCGATTTTCTTCGGTCCTGATTCAATACGTGAATCCAGGTGTTTTGCTAGTTGTTTGGTGAAGATTCAACGCTAAATCTAACATTTCTTTACTTCGGATCTGGGTCCAAAATGATACGAAAATGTTTGTGTGTGTATTTGAGTGTGTATGAAGAAAGGAAGATAGATATAAGGGTTTTAGGAAGGTTATACTCCAAGCCCATGGACCTTAAGACCCATAATCCATCTTTTATTTTCAAGTCCGCAACTCAACTTATTATTATTCAATAATTAAACAACAACATACCATTGAATAAACAACACTCTTATATTTATTATTAGTAGAAGTAGGATGTTGCATTCCATTACTCATTAACTATCATAATCATGACTGAAGAGCGTCCCCGCGGGCTAATAGCAATGGATCATATTTCATTTCCCAAACTCGATCTTAAAACTAATTTAAAATATCAGTTACTCGACCAACTCTAACAATTATATAAATTTGATACCTTCAAAAACTCTAAACCTTATCCGAACTTTTTACAAAATAAGTCACGTTAGCAAAGCGAGGGACTGAAACCAGCCCTTTACACTTCTGATGACATATTAATGTAATATTCAAACATCAGACAAGCCGAGCCAACTAACAAAGTACATTGAAACTTATATAAACCATTAATTAAATCCAGCATATATATATATAAAATGGCATAAAGGCGCCTTTACATAATAACTTCGCATTCACCCTTTCTCTCTCAAGGTTTAGATGGCCTCTTCAAGCCCAACAGTAGTAGCAGCATTCTCACATAGTTATAGTCGTATGCAGACCTTAAGAACTCCAACTTGAAAGTACTCCATGGTGGATGCCTCGGCTCGAGCTCCAAATAGAAGCTTCGCTCTAGAACCGCTTTTTCATGGCTAAATGTATCAAAAGAATACTTCCCATGATACCTGCCGAACCCGCTTTGCCCAACTCCTCCAAATGACAAGTCGTCACAGACAAACTGCGAATGTAACAAAGTGTATTTAATTAGAACTTAGAATGTACTTATAACGGTTATAATAGATATTGTATAGTTGGCATGTATATCGGTTAAATAGGACTGTGGTTGGGTTGTTGAGGTTATTTGATTTGTTGGGTAGGATGTTTAAAAGGTAGGTTGCTGTTTCAAGAGCATAGTGTCAATAGGTGTTTGGTAGGTTGGATTGAGCAAGAAGAGTGCGAACCATGTTATTGATAGTGCGGATTTTGCGTTCGGCCCTACCATTTTGGGAGGAGGTATGAGGGCACGATAGACGGAACGTCGTACCGTGTTTATTAAAGAATTGAGTAAATTGATTATTGATGTATTCTTTGCCGTTATCGCATTGTAATTTTTTAATGCGTTTATCAAATTGTGTTCCAATCAAGTTATAAAATTGTTGAAAAATGGAGAAAACCTGTGATTTCCTACTGATCGGGAACGTCCATATAAAATCAGAAAAATCATCAATAAATAAGATGTAGTAGCGGTGACCCCCGGAACTCAAGATCGGTGAGGTCCAAAGATCATTGTGAACAATTTCAAAAGGCAAATAAGTACGATTACATGAACTAATAAAAGGGAGTTTGACACTTTTCCCAAAAACACACGGTTCGCAGACACGTTTATTAGACTTAGAAAAAGAAATAAAGGAAGATTTCTTGAGAGATTGCAAAGGACATGAGCCAGGGTGGCCAAGACGTTGATGCCACAGTGTTTGTGAGATCGCCACATTTGCTGATGGAGACTTGATTTTTGAGAGCATTTATGGCGTCAGGAGATACAAATCACAGGTACTGTTGCATCGGAGGATACGGGTCCGTGTCTTGAGGTCCTTCACAGTAAAACCGAAAGGGTCAAATTTAACAGAAACCCAATTATCTGTGATTAAACGTCTAACAGATAAAAGATTATGGATTAAATTAGGTGCATAAAGGACGTTGGTTAATTTAAGTGGCGGAAACGGTAGGGGTAAGATTTGATCGCCTTGTCCAAGAACCGGAACAGTGGTCATGTTTCCAACGATAATATTACGATGAATGCCATTATTAAAGTAAGACGTGAAGTTACCTGGCTGGTTTGTCATGTGGGTGGTTGCTCCGCTGTCCATAGCCCATGGAGTATCCGGTGGATTAAGTGACATTGTGTATAAGGCCTGGTCAATGTCGGTCGGGGTGTAACCTGCTGTAAACGCCTGATTCGGTTGTGGGCCTAGGATACCCGGAGAATGACTACCAGTGGACCGAGGGGTGGTTGAATATGGGCACGGTGGTTGATTGGACCATTGATTTGCATGTGAACCGTGGCCCCATGAGCGCTGGAAAACCCATTGACCTTGAACCGAGTTGAATGGATTTGGAGGCTGTGAATAGGTGCGGTTGGGTGGTGCTCGACCACCAAAACGACCACGGCCCATACCACGGGACCTACCCCTACCCCTACCGCGGTCAGCCGATGCGTCAGGAGTGGACCGCTGATCCGACCGAGGGGCTTGAGTGTCGGGTTTTTGAGAGGTTGTAGCATGAAGAGCGGCTCCCGCGTTCTGTGATGCATGTAAGGTCATGTTCGTTTTTCGATCATATTCCCGCATAAGCTTGGAACGTGCCTCGTGAAACGAGGGAAGCGGTTGAAGGTTGGAAATCAACATAGCAATCCCTTCGTATTGCTCGATTAACCCGGTAACAAGTTGTTGAACCATCTTCGCATCCGTTAATGGCGTCTCGACATTAGCAAGTTGGTCGCATATGACCTTGACCTCTTGACAGTAGGCTGCCATGTTTTCAAAGTTATCGAGGCGGGTATTATTAAGTTTCTGGGTATGGTAGATGGCTCTGGATGATTTGTTATCTTGGAATAATGTTTCAAGGGTGGTCCAAGCTTCATGTGCAGTCGTGTTGGGTTTGAGGATAGTGTTGATAAGGTCAAGAGAGATGGTGCCATAAATCCATTGAAGGACTATGGCATCTAACCGATCCCAAAGGTCGGCGGCAGCAAGGGCAGCCGCGATGTCTTCGGCGGTTTGTTTATCCTTGGACGCGGAGGAGGCAGCAGGGGCGGGTTTTGGCAATAGGTGATTGTAAACTTGATATGCACGGCAATGGATCTTGAACAATTCCGACCACGATGTGTATTGGCCGGTCTCGTTATCGAGAAGAATCGGGACAACATGCCTGATGTTGGAAACGGTGATTGGTGGGTGAAGTTTCGATTCCATTGTTGGTGAGTAGGATCGAGGGGGTACCGCCGGCGAGTGAAAGAGAGATGATGAAGGAGGAGAAGGTGGGCGGCGGCGGTGATTAGGCTAATGATACCATATAGAAAGAGATAATTGGTATAATTTGCTTAATTCTCATTATCACCAAACCGGTTCCATATATACACGGAAATCCCATTTAATTAGGGATGAAATCAACTAACAATATTATCTATATTTAACCGATATACATGCCAACTATACAATATCTACTACGAAAGGCCTTCCTAAAGTCCTATTTGAAGATTTTCGTACCAGTCTCAGCCTTCGTGAACTTCCAACTTCGACTGCGGGGGTCTAATAGATATTGTATAGTCGACATGTATATCGGTTAAATATAGATAATATTGTTAGTTGATTTCATCACTAATTAAATAGGATTTCCTGTGTATATATGGAACCGGTTTGGTGATAATGAGAATCAAGCAAATTATACCAATTATATCTTTCTACAGGTTACATAACGTACTAAACTGATTTGCACCCTCGAATTGGAGGACTTTGCGCCAAAAATGTGTGCTCTAGAGGTGTGGTTATTTTAAGAAATGAAAAGCAGAATCTGATTATCCGAACATAAAATCTAATTAACGTGTCATGGTGATATGGTGTTGATCCAATAGTTAGCTAACCTCCTTGGGCCAACTAGATAGGGGAAAACGACGCATAATGAGCTCAACATAAAAGGGCATTAATTGGGCTACGAGTGGAGTTATGCGGCTTTTAAGCATTGGACAGATGATCTCAACAAGCCGCAACATGTGGAAAACGCCTTAGGAGGTTTGGCTTAGCTATCAGACTCAAATTCATCATTTGTGTCCCCAATTTAAATCTTCCCTTTTTAGTGTATAATATGTTAATAACTTATTATCTTAATTTAAGCATTTATGTATTACGTCTTAATTACGGCATTTAATTGACGATTTTCGATTTCGAAGATTTGATAAAAATGCAAATTTAGATTTCCCTATGAAAGGGCCCAAATGTAGCATGTACCTGAACCATGGTGTCATTGAAAGTCACACTCCCAGATGATGTTTCTGCCAAAATCCTTTTCTTGAAATTTTCGTTTTTGGTGAACACATAAAGAGCAAGAGGCTTTGGCTTAGAGTTAATGAACTCCCTGCTTTCTTCAATTTTAGCCATCTGTTGTTGTAACAAGTACACACCTTAACCTTAAACCAACAAAAACATAAAAAATAATATTAAGAATTCTTACAGTGATAACCGGAAGCAAAGGCCCAAATATCTCTTCATTCATGATCGCGGCATCTAGTGGAGGGTCTAACAAGATTGTGGGTTCAATGATCCTGCAAGTCAATTATTATTAGATGCAATATTACCATACGCAGATTTAACCTCAAAAGGCAAAGGAAAGATTATTACAAACTTGTGTCATCATAAGAACCGCCATAAACTATAGAGTTTGCTACTGCAGGATCTTCAAGATAACTTCTCAATCTATCGAAATGGCTCTTATTTATGATTTTTGAGAGGTTTTTCAATTTTTTCACATCATCCCCATAAAATATTTTAATGGTCTTCTTCAGGTGTTCAATCTAGAATGAGAAAACACGAACGCAACAAGAACTAACTGAAACTGAACCAAAATACTTATGTTTCAACAAAAGAAGTTCTAGCAAGAGCGTGATTACAAATATTAGATACCAGTGTGGACGCGAACTTTTGTTCAACAATCACATAATCAACTCCTATGCTGGCTTGTCCAGCACAGCCACCCCACTTTCCGCTAGAAACTCTTTTAGCAGCCACCTTGAATCACCACATATAATAAACTTTCATACGTTAAAGCACAAAAGCATGTGCACACACTGAGAGTGATCGAGTTTACCTAAGAGTTAGCAAGTTCTTATTTACACTAGTTAGAAATGTAGAAACAGGACAGAAAATGCCTAAACTTCACATGAGCATAACTTGGGCTAGAAATGGAGTTATGTGGCTCATAACCAACGGACAGAAATTCTTGACAAGCCACATAATGTGGCAAAGCCATAGGCGGTTTGGCCTAGCTGTCAAACCCAAATTTCTTCAACCAAAATTACCCCCCCCCCCCCATTTTGTCAATCTTTAGTACTTTGCTCTTTTTAATCTAAAACTCGCATATAGTTATTAAAATAAATTAAGCGTCTACTTATGGTTCTAATTTACAGTTTCTTAATCAATAATTTTGAAAATTTGCGAACATGCCAATCAGAAAATCCGTCATTCAGCTTTTATCTAAAGGAGTTTGTATCTTTGGGTTAAGTTTTTGCTTCCGCTCTACATCACATACGCGAGCTCAGAGAGAGTAAAGGAGAACTAAATACCTTCAAATCTGAGTTAGGGAGGTAATCAAAGATGACTGGACATTTTCCTCCAAGCTCTAATGTGACAGGAGTTAAGTTCATTGCAGCTGCAGCCATGACAATCTTCCCCACCTTTGTACTCCCTGAAAGTTTTGAGCGAACGATTAAGCAACACACCATTAATATAATGTGATCTGATTAAGAACATACCCGTAAAGAATATTTGGTCCCATTTATACTGTAGAAGTTGATTGGATACATCAATTCCACCTTCTATAACCTTAATGGCCTTGGGGTCCAAGTAAGATGGCAATATATTGGCAAGAAAAGAGGCGCAATTCGGGGCTAACTCTGAAGGCTTTAGCACCACTGTGTTGCCCGCGGATATTGCTCCTATTAACGGGTCCAATATTAGTGCTGCAAAGAAAATGTTTGTAATTCTTTAGTCTTAGAAAGATAGCAAGAAGATTATGAAAGGGCTATAAAACTTAGCTTACAGATTGGGAAGTTCCAAGAACCGATTATGAGGACTAGGCCGAGTGGCTCGGACAACATTTTTCCACTTGCTGGAAAGAAAACTAGAGGTAACCGACCCTGCCGGGATATATTATTAGGATTAGATCTAGTAAAGTAATAAAGCAATTGACGTGGTATATCATAAACGTATGCCTATCATAACTAACTTGAACTTATGACACGTGATCGTATGTAACAGAGGATACAAATTAATAAAAAAACATGTAAGGTATCATGTCTTACTGATCAATAGTGTAGAATATTAACTAATATGTTCTTGTAGAGAAGACAGAAAACAAAAAGAAAGTAGCAAACCTTCTTTGGGGACATACATTGGTCAATGTAAGTCAATGCATGGTCAGCTGATTTCTTGACCACCCCAATCTGCAAGATCAAAATGTTGGATCATTCTAAGTTCTAACAAAGGCATAAGGTTGAACCTATCTTCAATTTCATCTACGTAAGTGCTTATTTAAAAAAAGTACTTGTTAGTTGTTACATGACATCCCTAATGATTGTCTATTTTTGTCCTTTGACTTAATTATCAAAATAATCACTTGGTATTTTTCTTCAATATTGACGAAAAAGCCCCTTGTTTACATAATCATAATTTTGGTTTCGATTGTACCTTGTTCCAAAACCAAACCGTAGCATGACCGAACCGAACATCGGAAACGAGCTTGTTTGTGTGTTTGTTATTGATTTATGACCCAAATTTATTATTTGGGTCAACAATGCAGGTTCATGTTTGTTAATAAGTGGTTCACAACAAATTTAAGCTAAAAGAACTACGGACTAAGTTCATTATTTTGGGTCAAAATATCATGTTCAAATTCATTAATAGGTTGTTCATAAAAGTTTACTATAAGAATTACGGCCCAAATCCACTACTTTGGCCAAATTCTTCAGATCCTAATTAAACCAATAACCAAACATATACATGAAAATGTGAAATTTCGGTATTGATACGGTTTGAACCAAAAACCGATCAAAGGCGACCCATACACGCCACTAATTAGAATTGTGCCATACTAGAAAATTGTTCAAGACCATTTGTAGCTTTTGAGTCTCGAAATCAGGAGTATGATTGTTGGGTAGTAGGCATTGCCTACTTTAGGGCCGATTAGCTAGAAGCGAGAAAAAGGAGAGAGGCGGGGTTATGGCCAGCCGACCCTAGCCCATTCTCAATTCTTCTATTTTAAACGTGTTTGCTTGGTTTAGTCTCTATAAACATATGTCATGTACTTGTAAATCTATTATCACTTAATAAAGAATAATCCTAACTACCACCTGGAAAATTAGTCAATTAGACCCAAACACATTAAATTTTGTTACAACTCACAACAATAACCTACCTCAATTTTGTCTCGAATAGTGTCAGTTGACATTAAGCTTGACGTAAGGTTCAAGCTATATTGGTGTTATCCTCATTGCTTGAGAGTTGTCATGAATAGTGACAACGGTTAGTTGTTCATATGGAACTACTAATTTAACATTTAATGGAATTCGAGACCTAATTCTAGGAGAATATGTCAGACGTAGAGATTTAGAAGGAATCATCAAATTCAATGCTGATGACAGAAGGTAGAAATAAAAGGAAGGAATGGGGCAATGGGAGCAAGAGAAGGATTCATTCCAAGACTCGAAAGGAATGGGCTTGTTAGAATTGCAAAGAAGTGGAACACTTTAGGAATCAGTGTCTGAATGATAAAAAGGAAGTGAACACTACAATAGACGACTCTAAATATGCTTTGGTTTGCAGTGTTGAGACTAACGTTGATTCTGGGGTGATGGATTCTGGTGCATTGTTCATGCCACTTAGAAGATGGAAACTGTCAAGATACTGAAATTCGGGGACTTTGGTAAGGTTTGACTTGTGAATGATGATGTTCTAGATGTTACTGGCATCGGGGATATTAACTTGGAAACTTTAGTATGAACCACCTGGACTTTAAAGACATTAGAGTCGTTCCAGTCATAAAGAGGATGTTTATCTCGTTTGGGTAGTTGGATTATCAGGGTCTTGATGTTTACTTTGGCGGTGGACAGGGGAAAATGGTCAAGGGAAACCTAGTTGTTGCTCATGACAAAAGAGACGTTCATTATATACGATCAAGGAACCTCCTGAAAGAGTTAATCATGTTCTAGTGAAAGTGAAAATCGGATTCAAAGAATCTCATGTACAAAAGAAGCTTACATTGCAAATGATACACCTAGGAGCAAGAGTAAAGAAAGGTAAAGGTTGAGTATTTTGCAATAATGGGGTCATAGGGATGGATCGTGTTGTAGTTGCGGTTACAGTTCCCGGTCGACAATGAGTTAAAAGAACTAGCAAACCAAGTATAAAAGTCTATTTGATTGATTACTTGCTGGTAATGGACAGTGTAGCTTCAAGGTATAATTCTAATGACAGAATAGTGGCATACGTGTTGTAGTGGAAGCATGCATAGAAAGGGAAGAAAGGGTCACGGGTAGTTGAAGTCGTGACTGATGAGTTAAAGCTCAGTGCGGCTTCAACGAGCCTTTTAGAGTAAACATTAAGAAGGTGGTGGCAATTAGGAGGAGCTTAAAGTTACGATGACAAATTACAGAATTACGTGTGAAGCACAAGTGAAAGTATTCGAAGCCTTCAAGTGAGTGATTGTTGGGTTTGCATCATGGTTGTAAAAATCGTGCCTAAGCGCCGAGTACTCAACGAGTAATCCCCGCCTAAGCCAAGTTCTCGGTGAGCCATCCCAAGTACTCTCCGGCTAAGGTCGCGTACTCGCTGACTAAGGTCGCGTACTCACTAACTAATGCCGATTACTCTCAACTCCCCTGTCGACCTCCTAGCATTTTTGCAAACTTAGTTTGCATCGCCTACTTTTGGGCCAACTAGGCAGAAGCACAGAAAAGGAGAGAGGCGACCTAGCCCATTTTCAGCTCGTTTATTTTATGCATGTTTTGTAAAAACTTATGCAATACCAACTTAAAGGACCCCGAATGGTTAATATAAAAAGTTTAAGCGTGATACGTAAGATCTTAAGGAGAGGTTATGGTAAAGATATGAAGTTCATTTATCAAGTTGAATAACTTAGTGTCTAAGTTATTTATGAAAATTATATTAGTTAGAATTAGGAATTGTTTAGGTCTCTTAATTCTGTATCTTGTTGATCAAAGTTTTATGCAGTCTATAAATAAGGCATTGCTTATTTATTTCTTGGTATTCTGTTCTTATTTATTACTCCATACGTCCCATTAAAAGTGTCATGGTTGGAAAAACATAAAGTTCAAGGTAGATTGAATGATTATTTTTTTTTTGTTTACCAAATGACAATAATGCCCTTTGAAATTGGGTCCATCAATATTACTTGTTAATGCTAGTTGTATGTGTTTAATGGTAAATTTGAAAATTGGCTAATAAATTTTAAAAATTGACATTTTTAATGTGACAAATAAAAAAGAAAATATAGACACTTTTAATAGAGTGCATGGAGTATTAACAAAAGAGCCACATTAAAGTTTAAGCAATATTGGGTTCGAGTTCTTGATTCAGTTGATCTAATAAGTTCAACATGTATAACCTAGTTTAATCTCTATAAATATCTCATGTACTTGTAATTCTATAATCACCGTTTACGTATGTTGGTTAGTCTGAACCACGTTAAATCATGTGTTCTTCACGTTTCTGCAATTTGGGGTTGTGTGTGCTGCGTGCCTCTAAATTCCTAACAATTTATCATGAAAATTTCATTTACAATAACAAGAAAATCAACCATATTGGCCGTAGTTATTGTCCTAGCTAGATTGACCTGCATTTTTACAAAATAATCACTAGAGAGAGAGAGAGAGTACTTCATCTCGATAAGATTCGATAGGATGTTTGCCAAGTTCAGATTCAAGTAACCGGAAGAGGGTATCTTCGTTTTCCTGAATAAGTCGTAGAATTGCACGAAGCTGTGCTTTTCTCCAATCACCGCTTCTGGTTTTCCCGCTCTTAAACGTCAGCCGGAGCTCCTCCACACTCCGCCTCATCTCCAGATCGTCAATCATGGCTGCAACAACCAACAGCTACATGTACTATCAAGTATTAAATGTGTTTGCTTTAAATAGGGAAAAAGTAGTTTGTGGATGATATATATTTATGTAGCTAGGAAATAAATGCTGCAAATACTAAGCATGTACAATTTCAATGATCTATCTTTTTAAACGTGGAAAATAATACATGCCCACGTTTACACGTGATATCGGGTCGCATATCATTTTTGTGAAAATTCTGTTACTTATTAGTCTACCCTTCCATTCTGACTTAATTAAAAAGGGCTAACATCTTGTCGCGTAAACAATGGTGTTTAACTAAACTATCACGTTGGAGTTTTACTAATATTTAAATAAAAGAAAAGAAACTAAAAAAAATGTGTGTATTTGTTTGCATGTGATAAGTGAAAAGATGTGGACCATACCCACCCAAAGTGTGAAAGGGTGTTAAAGGTCTAACGCCCTTTGATGATTGGTAGTGTTGTGGTTTGGTAGAAACATGATACCCCACACACACATATAAGATAAATATTACAGTTTGGTGTCACAAAACCTTTATTGGCCTCCTAACGGCACCAACCAGATCTAGTATTAAGTTTTTCTTTTTTGTTTTAATATGTAAATATCTTTTGTTTTAGTTTTTTCTAGTAAAGTAACGAACGTAATCGAAACCGACTCAATTAACGTCGAGTCGTCACTGAAATGCACGAGTTTTACCAATTGAATAAGAGTTGTTATATGTAAATATGTTATTTATTTTTATCATATGCTATATGAGTATTATGGGCGTTTACTTATTTAATTTTTGGGTTTAGTCTCAGTGTCGTAACGAAGCTACTCGATACCAACCGACTTCATGTCACATCGATCATAACTTGTATTTGTTTTTTTTAATATATAATTTTTTTATTATAAGCTATACGAGTGTCACTTTTGCTTTCTACGTAGACAGATTAATACAATTTATTTTTGGTATCGTAAAGAATTTAACTCATACCAATCGAATGCACATTAATACACTATCACAACGCATTAGGTATAAACCTAGTTGTTATTAAAATGGTTGTGAGGTGGTAGAGGCACTACCCCACAACGTGTACCATTAGGGTCTTAGGCTATGTGTAGTGGAGGGACTACAAAATGAGGCGACTTGCGTCATGTGGCGCCCGGTAAGTAAAATGTGGGTTTTTGTTTTAGTGATGTAATGGTGTTGTAGAACCATATGTGTGTGTGTGCATATATATATATATATATATATATATATATATATATATATATATATATATATATATATATATATATATATATATATATATATATATATATATATGATTTGGTCCATTTCAGAAGTGTTTTTAGTACGAGAAGTGTAAGAAGAGATTATAACTAATCACATTATTTCTTTTTTATTTTATGATTATTTAAATGCAAGGGTAGGTTAGTACAATATAAAATGTTTGCTTTGTAACTAATACTCGTTAATGATTTAATTAATTATTAGTTACTAGCAAATGGAGTTACACACTATTGTTGTTGTTGTAAAAGATAACTAATTATTATTATTATTATTATCTTCTGATCTCGATCAAATATAAAGTTTTTTTTTTAAAACATAACTAATTATTGTTATTATTATTATTATTATTATCTCAAATATAATTTTTTTTTAACCAACTAATGTAGTGTAGGCTTATATTATGTAATGAAGATATAGTTACGTAATGTAGTGTAGGCACGCTCAAATATTGTGTAGTCATAACTAATGTAGGGTAGACATTTCATATGTAGTGTAGGCAAAACTAATGTAATGTAGGCTCATTTTCAAATGTTGTGTAGTCATAACTAATGTAGAGACCTATCAAATGTAGTGTAAGCAAAACTAATGTAGTGTAGGCACACTTTTAAATATTGTATAGTCATAGCTAATGTAGTGTAGACATGTCATATGTAGTGTAGGCAAAACTAATGTAATGTAGGCTAACATTCAAATGTTGTGTAGTTATAACTAATGTAGTGTAGACAAAACTAATGTAGTGTAGGCACATTTTCAAGTGTTGTATGATTATAATAACTAATGTAGTGTAGATATATTTAATGTTGTGTAGGCAAAACTAATGGAGTGTAGGCACACTTTCAAATATTGTTTAGTTATAACTAATGTAGTTTAGACATAACTAATATAATATTGGCAAAACTAATGTAGTATGTGTAGGCAAACTTTCAAATGTTATGTTGTCATAACTATTGTAGTGTAGGTAAAACTAATATTTTATAGTCACTTAAGACAAGTTAGTGAATGTTTTCATGTATCATGTACATGTATTTAAACCAATATATGAACAAATCAATTATTTTATTATAAAATATAATAAAAGAAATTAGCTTTGAATATTATTAATAAACGTTCAAACAAAATTATTTTGAACTGAAAAGAAAATCCCAAATAATTAAAATTTAAACTAAAAACAAAATTTATTTTCAAATGATTAAAGTCGTGACAAAAAAAATGTAAGTACATGGAGTTTCAACCTAAAGAAACACTAAAAGAAAATTTGGAATAACATTAGAGATGATTATTAATGATATACGTTTCTTACTAAATGTTTACATTTGGATGTCTAAATTACCCTTTTCATTAAAAATCCTGTATTAATCTTTCATATTTATTACAAGTTTGCCACAATTAGTATAAACCATTGATTAACATATTGAATGGTCCAGATCTATTTCTCGCACTTCTTGCTATAATATCACTTCTCGCATGAACCATCATATATATATATATATATATATATATATATATAAGTTCAGGAGAGAAGTCAAGTTATTGTGAGAAGTGTGAGATCTTAATCCAACCAATCAGAATTTTTCTTTTGTTTTTCCCTTTTAATTAAATATAAGGGTAGGATGGTAAAATTGCATAACAAGTTTATATGGAAACTGTTAATCTTGTTTTTGGAAATTTTGATATGTTTATTCAATTAATTATCTAACTATACTATTAAATCAATTGAGTTTGTGTCCATTTGGCTTCTTTCTATTAGTTCTACCCTATTGTTTTCATATATATCAACCACTTCTATGAATTTCTTTACAATTAAATAATTCAAAAATATATTAAATTAATCAAAATGAGGAAATAAAGAAATCTCATCAAGTCAAACATTACATTTAGTTTTCAAAATATATATATTTCTTTCCATTAAATTTTTAATTTAAATTAACAAACTTTATTAAATCAAACAAGTTTGTCTCAAAATTAGCCGAATATGATGCTTCTATTATTATAAATAGATTTGATAATTAAAAAATAAAAATTATAATATTTCTCTATCAATTATTTAAATTGAAGGCTTATATTTTAGCTTAATTATTTATCTTCCAATTATAATTCTAATTCTCATAGAAACCCTCATAACTTTCCCGTTTTTGGAAACATTGTGTGGATTTATGTTAACAAACGTAATTTCGTTTTTATAAAATTCAAACAACGTTTAGTAAATATCTACATTTACCTATAATGTTAAAGCAACATTTTTTTGAACACTTGGCACATTTCTATTACTCTATTGTTAGACTTTCCATATATACTAAGCCATATTAGAATACTTTGGTAGTTAAATTATTCAAAACTAAATAAGTATATGTTCTTGACGACCCGTATCTCTTTCTAATAACCCGGATCACCGATTCAATTTAATCGGATCTGCCTTTTAAATTTATAAAAATGTTTGACTATTAATAAAAATATTAATTACATATATTATAGGTTTGAACTTTCCTATTTTTGTTATATCTTTATGAAATCATTTTCACATTAAAAACCGTTCGACTACTAATAACAATATTAATTAAATAGATTTTAGGTTCCAAGTTTCCTATTTTTTGTATCTTTCAAATTTCAAATTCATGTGTCAACTAATTACCTTGAATGAAATTGAGAATAATATTCATTTGTTAATTAACTAACCAAAAATATTTTGTTATACCTCCCTGTATATACTTTCAATTTCACACAAGAAATTTCACACCGCGTCTTTTCATCTATCAAATTCTACAATTTCACATTTCTTTTTAAGGTTTATTAAATCATTTTAGGTACTCAAACTATTTCATTCATTCATATTGTTGATATTGTTTATACATTTTAATTATTATCAATTTAATACTTTGTTTGTATAGTTATTATTTTACAAACAACATAATGAAAACATAACCATGTTTAATGAGTTGGATGTGCTTAAGAATGATTGCATTCTCAAGGTTCGTATATTGAAGTTATGGCGTCTAATGAACAATAACAAACCCGGTGAATTCATATTCTTATTTTCAAGGGAACCCTAAACAAATTGTCAGTTATACATAGTTACTTTTTAATTGTGTTGACTGGAATTCAAATTGTTGGTTATAATATATACATAATTGATTTATATTTTTGAAATTTATTTGACATATTTCTAAGCCTTCTATATATATATATATATATATATATATATATATATATATATTTTGGAGATGAAAATTAATAATAGTCAACATGTCATTTTATTGTTCAAAGTTGTTTCCCTTTTTATTGCTACTAATGACGAAACACTTATTTTCTTATTAATATGTTATACACACACACACATATATATATATGTTCCAAAGTTAAGGTTTTACACTCGATAACATGCCTTTATCTGTTTTTTTATTACCTTTTAAGAATAACTAAAAACGAATTGGCATGATGGTGTTGTATCAAAAGATCTGCATAAGGTACAAAAAGCCTACCATTTATTGATTCTTTATTTTCTGCATTGGATAAGAATTTTGATATCATGTTATATCGATAACTAGATTAGAAGTTTATACGATTGATCAACGTTACAAGTTACGAATTAATAAATTAAAAGTTACAAGTTCATATGATATGTTACATGTTATAAGCTTATAAGTTATCATGTGTATGCTTTCGTTATCCGTCATCTAAGCATTTTGTTCAAAATTGTTTTTGTTTTGTTGTTTTCTTGCATGTTAGGTTTTCAAGGTTATCCACGAATAATTGATCAAGTGTTTTATAAATGAAGGAAATAAAATGATTTTGTATCGTATTATTTGTTTTATTGTAAAATGTTTTGTTTTTGTCTATCTTCAAATGCAGACTCTGACTTAGATTATTAATACAAGTAAGACAACTTCGTATTATTTGTTTTATTCGGTGACATATGGTTCATGTTATGTTTTATCTTTTGAATACCTCAAATAGTTATGAAGTTGTCTTAATTGTATTATTTTTGAAAAAAATTAACAATAAAAAATGGGTCTAATAGTTATGAACTTGTTTTAGTTGTATTAAAATACATGAAAAAGTATTAAATATTTAGTAAACAAATTAGATTGTTTTTATGGAAAATTATTAAATATTTGTTGCGAGTAAAAGTAGACACTGACTTAGATTATTAATCTTGAATAAATACGATAAAATCAAAAATACGTCTATAAACATTGGGTATAAGAAATATATTTAGAGAATTATAATGCGTATGTCTGTCCCCGCCTGTAGCTCAGTTGGTTAAGGGGGCGTAAGACTTGGAACAATATAATGCGTATGTCTATATATCATTTTATAACTATGTGCGTCGTTTGAATCCAGAAAGTATGTAATTTTGTATATTATTAAACTTAATTTTAATTATTGTTTCTTGTTTTTATTATTTATTGTTAAATATATATTTATATTATAATTTTTTATAAATAGCTTACAATGATATAACTTCTTTATATTGAAATAAATCAAAAATAAAAAAAATCATCCTAAAAAAACAACTTTCGTTGTTTCATTTTCATCAGAGAAACCCTATGAAATTTCTTCTTCTCTCTCAAGCGTCGCTCTAACAAAATCAACACCCAATGTTTGTTATTCTGGATTAAAAAAGGATCATCATCATCAATTTATCGTTTATTCAATTTATTTTATATGATTTCTTTATTAATGAACCCTAATTTTCATGAAATCCTAATTGGATATAACAACTGAACAAGAACATGAATTACCATTTTTTTAATCCTCCCGACAAGGTACGGATTTGATTACTAAATTAAAATTTTATTGAATGGTTTGAAAGTGCACGTTAAGTGCTCGATGAAGTGCTTTAACCAAAAAAGGTTGATAAAACTTGCAATTAAAGGTAAACTCAGTCGTTTATCCAAAAAAAATTCGGGTTTTTTCATATGGTTTTGAATTGAAATGTTAAAATATATGATAATTGTTTCCTTTAATTTTGGTCTTAGTTTTTTTCACGTTGGCTTTAGTTTTTAATTTATTTTCAGTCTATTTTTCGGTGTTTTATTTCATTTTTATTGGTGCTTAATTTCATTTCGGTTATAATTTTATGGTTGTTGGTTTCATTTCAGTTTATTTACTTTTTTAAGTTTTGTTTCAATTTTTTTGGTTTCGGATATTGGATTTTAATAATCCAAACTTTAGCATTTTTGTCGACAATCAAGTATTGAAGATGTTGCTGATGTTTTAATATCAAGAACCTGTTTAGTTGTTTTGTTAATGTCTTTTGTTGGTGCGGTTTAATTTAAGTTATTGTAAATTTTAAGTTTGAATCTATAGATAATGTAATTTGATAATAGTTTTGTAACAAACCAGCAACAAGTATTATCTTAATTTGACCGTATGTTTAAATTTATTATTTGTAGTGACATGTTCTTTCTCCCGCGTGTCACGCGGGTCTATACCCTAGTTATCATTACTACTATTAACAAGATTATTGTTATTATTATTATTATGGTTATTATTATTATTGTTGTTATTATTATCTTTTAACAAAACTATTATTATTAACATTATTTTCATAATAATAGATTATCATTATCATTATTATTTTGATTATTAAATAATATTATTAAATTATATTATTGTGAATATTATCCACTTGCTTTTGCTAAACCGAAACCCATGTCGGGCCTAGTTGTCGTTTAACGTCTTTTTCACTCGAGTTATATCTTTTTTATCACTAATACTACTATTATTAAATGTTATAAGTATTAATTATTAATAATGTGACACATATAATTATTATAATGATAATAATTATCATATTAAAACTTATAAATCTATTAATAACGTTTCAACAATAAAGTAATAATTATTATATTTATTATTACTACTACTATTATAAATTTTAACAACAATTCTCAATTGGTAGTATTACTATGTATTTTTATCATCTTTATCTTATATATATATATATACACACACACACATATATAACTTATTCTAAAATCATTATTATCATTTCTATCCTTATTATTAATAATATTATTATAAGCTTTAATATCAATTCATTCTTATATAACCGAACTCTTGATTTAAAACTCATCTTGTTGTTATTTAATATTGGTTTGTTTATTTAAAAGCCCAATAAAATTATATTATTTTATTTCAAATTATTAATTAAGTACGAGTCCCTAATCATTAACAAATTAACCGGTAACCCGACTAACAACTGAACCTTTTCGTTTATTGTTTCAAATGTAGTTTCAACTAAAGTTCAAGTTCATTAATATATTTTATTTATTCGTTTTCATTTAGCTTTCAAGTTGGATTCGTTCGTTTCGTTCGCAAGCTTTCTACATTTCGATCATTTATTATTTCTCGATTTGTCAATTGAGGTGAGTACATTTCATCCCCCGTTTTCCTTTTTATGTTTTGGGGGTAACATGCATACTTATTCAAAACAAGAATGATTTATTATACACTTTTCTCAAACCACAAACTTTAGGGTATATGATACTTGGAATACTTGCTCTTTTGTGTGTTATATGCCCCATATGCTTTACGTGCGCGAGTGTTTATTTTTATGTTGTTGTTGAGCCTCATTAAGTATGATCATACGCTCCCCTAACTACTTAGCCTTGTGCTAGTAGAATAGGGCCTCATTATCCAAGTATGTCGGTTGTTACCGAGTAGAAAGAATCCTCATTTACATATGTTTTATATGCCACGATTGATGCTTTTATTTATAGTCTCATATACGTTTGTGGATTTCGCTCATATTATATATACTCAAACTATGAAATTGCTCACCAACATACGTGTTGACAAAATATTATTTTATGCATTGTTACAGGTTTGACTTTTATCGACTTGAGGACTTGTCGGAAAACGTTACCAAGACTATTAGGATATTAGTAAAACGAACAATATATTTGTTTACTTGTGTTCAATTTGTTTGTATGACCAAGATATGTTGTTTATTGATTTGTGAAATAAATGAGTTGATTAAATATTTTCACTTTAATAGTGTCTTGTGTATTTGTCCAATCACGTTACACCCCGGCATGTTCCGCCTTTGGTCGGGGTGTGACAGATTGGTATCAGAGCCACAAGACTATAAGATAGGTGGTTAGACGTAACGACCTAGTATAGTCTTTATTTTAGGGTCCTTATACGTGTTGCTTATACGTGTTTACCCTACTTGATTGTTCAATGTACTTGTTTATTTATATACTTATTTATTTTATCAAATCATAAATATACATACACACTTTCATAGACTCCAAGGTATCCTTACCTTAAAACCCGAAAACATTAGTTTTTATTGTGTTTTATGGATCACGAACTTAACTTGGATCCCGTTGTTTCAAATCTCCTTAAAGATTGTCTCATATGAGATAACCACTTTAAGTAGTCGAATGCGAGCGTTCCGCCCGCTATCCAAATTTTTGGTGTTAAAACAATAGAACTACGGTGATTTCGTGGACTAGCATTTTGACATGACGTTGTATTCTGATTTATTGTTTTTGTTACAATCGTTATTTGAGTCGAAGACATGAAAAAGACGCGGTGGTACGTGCACATGTTTAGACTCCAACATGGTATTTTTGTATTAAAGGTTTTTAGTGTCGGAATATCAAGTCATGGCGGTTCATGCACGATTTCTCCGCCTTTAAATCTTAAAACATTATTATTACGTTTGAAGAATTTAAACCATTTTTCCTTTATTTTGTTATAAATTCTTATCACAAGTCTTCATTTATAAATGTTATATATTTTTTATATATATCTCGATTTTATATGGTAAAGCTTTACACAAATTTTCTCATTTTGATTTCACGATGATTTTTATTACAAATTTCGTTCATTATGATCTCTTCGATATAGGTTAAATATATGTATATATAAAGTTTGATCTATTCATAATAATTTTTAATATGCCATTTATTTTCATTGAGACGATTTACAAATGAAGATCTTATTATATAAATTTCATCATATTAAGAAGGTTTTATGATAAATTTCACATCAACTTTTCAAGTAAATTTCCTATTGTATAAACTTTAAATTGTTTTTAAAGTCCTTGCACGAAAATTTTATAAAAATTTTATTTTTATAACTATTCCGTTTATTTTGGACGATCACTTCAAAATTTTAATTATTTAAACTTCTCACGACATTTTTAATTATACTATATTATATAATACACGTGGTAAAATTTTCACTACCCAATTTTATTTTCATAATAACTTTCATCAGGCAATCTTTGGTTAATTATAAATTTTCGCAAATAAAAATTTAAATCATACGATTTTCCGCGTTTTAAAATTCTTATGATAGCTTTGCCATGATTTTTCAAGAAAGTCACAAACTTATAGCTTGTAATCTTCTTGAAATTCTCATGCAAAACTTCATATAAATTTTACTTTAAAGACCAAAAATTGTTTACTTGTGATTTCTCGATTTGCAATGCCGGTCGTTTTAACTTACTATAATATTTTCGTCACAAGATATTAAGTAACGAACTTGGTAAGAGAAATTTTCATTTCGCAACTTTGTATTTCCAAAAAAAAAAACGACATTCATCCTTTAATACTGAGACCTCATAACAAATTTCGACATTCAATTTACGTATTTTAAATTTCTTCATAAGCAAAAAAAAATAATAATAATATTAATAAAAATAAAAATAAAAAATTATTGTAATCTTTATAAAAAAAATTGTTGTGTGATTCACATGCTCGGACCTCAAAAATTCTATTTATATAATATATATTTATACATATATTAACTTGTAACTTTAATTCTCAAAATTTTCATGGATGTTTCGAACATTAGTTATAAATTATAATATTTTCAAATTAATATTTATTACTAGTCAAAAATCTCCCCATACACAACCACAAGTCTCCCAAACACCCGTATCCCATCTCAAACTACCGCCCTAAATCAAACCACCCTTCCACTTCAAAAGTTTCCCGAGCACTCAAATTTTACCTCAATATGAACGAAACCTAAAACATCAACTTATACTCTCACCAACTCAAGCCCCATGCAAAATCCAAGATGTACAACATTAACCCAACAAAAAGCCTTAAATACCGACACTCCCACGCCACGAAGACCTATCAAACTCACTATCCTAGTACTTCAAAGAAACCGACAAACACACTCACAAATGCCTTGAACATATACAAACCAAAGCTTACCCAACTATGACTTAAAATTCTTCGACCCATACTATGTCGAGTCACAAACCATATCGCCACATCGTTCCCATCCAACCATAGAGTTTGATATCAAAATAATAACCCAAACACTCCTTACCAAATAAATGTATAAACCGAATCTCAACCCAAACTAGTCAAGATCAAAATTATCCAACCCATCAACTTAACCCGAGGTCAAATAAGCAAAACCTCACCTATTATCCCAACCACTACTCACACAAGCCTCCAAGCCCAAACCACTCAAACGACCTAAATTCAACAAACCTCATAAATCCAACTCAAGAAAACCCAACTACGTAAGCCAACCGAAACATACTCACTCTTCACCAAATTTTCAAACCATTCACCATTCGAAGCCTAAAACCTCTCCCTACACACGCAAGCTTCGCTTTACCCTTAAATCTTTATATATATATGTATGTATGTATGTATACCTACATACAACTAGCGTATTTATAACAACCTCATGTGTTTAATTAATCACTTATAGATTATAAATTCTTTCAAGATTAACGGTTTACATGTTATGTCTATATCTTCTAAATTATCTTTGTAAAATGTAATATTGTCATGACAACAAAATTTTACTATGAGGAATTGTTTAAAAAAAGGAGATTATTAAATAATTATATACGTGTTTTCAAGATTATAAATATTGTCACCTAAGGCGATAAATCTCTTAATAACTTTATAAATATGAGGTTTCATTTTGAATGTCAAATTCGAAATTTATTCAGTAACAAATTACAACTTTTCACCATCTTGCATGAACTCAATGACCAGGGCTTTGCAAATCTTTTTGGGACGCATTTATAAATGCGTTATACTTCATACGCGAACTATTACCTCTTGTTATCTCAAACATCTTTTCTTCATAAATTATTTTCTTCACAACGGCTTTAAGTATACAAATTCCTTTAACAACTCGGCTTACGAGATTTACATTTGATAATGATTTACACCTTTCTCTAACTACACATTACCGCGATTTTTGTTATTATATACATTTTCTGGGAAACAATAAAAACGACTTTACTTGAGACTTCGTTTTCGATGTTATTCTTATATTTTCAAAGAGCATATAAAACACGATTTACATATTTAATCATTAATTCGAGTCACACGATTATTGCGATATTTTTTTCCATTTATGAGATGTTTCTATGGTAACTTTATGCACATGAGATTTCATTTTGGTGTTTTGATTTTGACCGAATTCAAGTTATTCTATGACAATTTGTGTAATACTTTTGAAATCTCAAGCTCGCTAAAAATTTTGTTTATTTTTCAAACGATATTTCATAAATTTTGTTATTCATATTTGAGCATTTATGCTTTTCAAGCAAGACAAGATTCTATGCATTATGTTACATCATTTCATCTAATCCATTAACGGCCTATGTGTGGCTGTCTACAAGTTTTGGCGCTATTAGAAACCGTTATTATAATGACGATTATATAAATGGTTTCACAATAGTGGCCGTATTCACGTTTTATCACATTTTATCGAATGTTTTGGTTGTTAATCAATACTATTTTACTGATATTGATGCACGTATGCGTCACCCCAAAGAAACTCACCTCATTTATCATGTTGTTACATTTCACGCAATCGAATTCTCAATTAACTATAACCTCAAGTTTGTTCACGTGTGAAACTCATCGTACGGCGTTATTACAAGTTGTATAATCGTTTATCCCAACCTTATGTGATCATTTATCGGACTTTTCATTTCTATTTATCGGTTTTCATCTTACCAATTTTATTTAGTACCTCGATTTATAGACTTTGGTAACTATCTTGATGCCTTTTGACTTCGAATCTTATTTCATATTGTTTACCTTAAAATAATTTTTTTTTAGTTATTTAATCGATCGTATTTACTTATTTCAACCGAATTGTTATTATCACCTCGATTTATATCGCCGGATTTTGTTGCTTCAATTATGTACCCCATTTTTCCTACTTATTAAAAAGTCAATCCCGAAATTTTCAACCGCTAGTACTGTTTTACCAATATTGGCAAAAATTCAACAAATTTATTTACACATTTAATAGTTAAAGATTTCAAAATAAATATGTCTCTTAAACCACACAATGGAACGAACCATGTGGACCATACGGCGATCGAAATAATTATGGGTGCACACTTAGTTATCGAAATCCCCGTATGGAAGTCATGGTAAGCATGGTTGTGTGTGATAACTCAGACCCGAGAATGAGGGCCGAAGAACGATAAAGATGCGAAATCATGATAAGGGCATGGTGGATACGTTGTTGGTACATCCTATATATAAGTGCCTTTATTGTGTTTCTCATTAGTAGCGTTTTTTTAAATCATGCAAAGATCTGACGTTATTCGTTTGCTTAAAATTTGTTCATGCAATTATCTTACTAAAGACAATATTTGTTAAAAATTAATTTTTCTTTAAATTTATTTTAATTTCGGGACGAAATTTCCAAAAAGTTGGGGATACTGTGACATTCGTCAAATTTCGGATCTCGATTTGTATCCATGTTGTAAACTTTTATTATACAAACCCGACTCAACATTTTGTTTCCTTATTTAATTATTATATAATATTATTATATACTTCGATCATCAATAATCGATGTTTTGTCATATTATAATGTTGTTAAGAAAAAACATAAGGGGTTTAAAATGATTTTCGTAAACTCGTTATAAGCTTTGTGAACCTTTTAACTCGCATTAAACCATTATTGAAACTCGGAGGGCCTTTTGTGAAAATATGCTTACATAAATAAACATCTCAAACAAACAAAACCCTAACTCCATATTATTTTTCACCAGCCGCCACCCCCCCCCCCCCCCTCTTGCCGATTTCCGGCGACCTGCGAAGAATTCTGGCCACCCCCGTCCCTGATCTCAATTCCGCCCACATCCCTTTCTTCCCCTCTGGTCCGCAAACCACCACCCGTAGCCGCCACCACCACTCCATCCCCTCTGTTTCGCTTTTCCGGTGACGGAAAAAGCGGCTGCCGGCACCGCAGCTTCGACTCTCCCTCTCTCCCTCAGCCGTGCTCTATCTCCCTCGCAGCTCCGTCCCTATCTCTCTTCTCTCTCTCCGTCGATCTCTCTCTCTTCGTCTCTCTCTCTCTCTCTCTCTCTCTCTCTTTGTCTCTCTCTTCGTCTCTCTATCTCTCTCTCTCTTTGTCTCTCTCTTCGTCTCTCTATCTCTCGGCATCTCTCTCTCTCTCTATGGCAGCAACAAGGGGTCTCCGACGACCCTTGCTCGGCTCCGACAATTTCCTCGGCCAAACATCATTAATAGGTAATTGAATTTAGAGTTTTAAATTGTAACATATCTAACTCATAACCCGAAATCGAGTCTCGAGTTCGATTCCCCCTTGAACCGACTTTGGAGAGTATTTTTGGGCGTATTATCATAAATCTCATAACTCATTATTATTATTATTATTATTATTATTATTATTATTATTATTATTAACAAGATTACTATTATCATTATTACTATTATCATTACTACTTACAAGATTATTGTTATTATTATTATTATTGTTATTATTATCTTTTTACAAAACTATTATTATTACTATTATTTTCATAATAATAGATTATCATTATCATTATTATTTTGATTATTAAATAATATTATTATATTATATTATTGTGAATATTATCCACTTGCTTTTGCTAAACCGAAACCCATGTCGGGCCTAGTTGTCGTTTAACGTCTTTTTCACTCGAGTTATATCTTTTTTATCACTAATACTACTATTATTAAATGTTATAAGTATTAATTATTAATAATGTGACACATATAATTATTATAATGATAATAATTATCATATTAAAACTTATAAATCTATTAATAACGTTTCAACAATAAAGTAATAATTATTATATTTATTATTACTACTACTATTATAAATTTTAACAACAATTCTCAATTGGTAGTATTACTATGTATTTTTATCATCTTTATCTTATATATATATATATACACACACATATATAACTTATTCTAAAATCATTATTATCATTTCTATCCTTATTATTAATAATATTATTATAAGCTTTAATATCAATTCATTCTTATAAAACCGAACTCTTGATTTAAAACCCGTCTTGTTGTTATTTAATATTGGTTTGTTTATTTAAAAGCCCAATAAAATTATATTATTTTATTTCAAATTATTAATTAAGTACGAGTCCCTAATCATTAACAAATTAACCGGTAACCCGACTAACAACTGAACCTTTTCGTTTATTGTTTCAAATGTAGTTTCAACTAAAGTTCAAGTTTATTAATATATTTTATTTATTCGTTTTCATTTAGATTTCAAGTTGGATTCGTTCGTTTCGTTCGCAAGCTTTCTACATTTCGATCATTTATTATTTCTCGATTCGTCAATTGAGGTGAGTACATTTCATCCCCCGTTTTCCTTTATTTTTTGGGGCTAACGTGTATACTTATTCAAAACAAGAATGCTTTATTATACACTTTTCTCAAACCATAAACTTTAGGGTATATGATACTTGGAATACTTGCTCTTTTGTGTGTTATATGCCTCATATGCTTTACGTGCACGAGTGTTTATTTTTATGTTGTTGTTGAGCCTCATTAAGTATGATCATACGCTCCCCTAACTACTTAGTCTTGTGCTAGTTGAATATGGCCTCATTAACCGAGTATGTCGGTTGTTACCGAGTAGAAAGGATCCTCATTTACATATGTTTTATATGCCATGATTGATGCTTTTATTTATAGTCTCATATACGTTTGTGGATTTCGCTCATATTATATATACTCAAACTATGAAATTGCTCACCAACATACGTGTTGACAAAATATTATTGTATGCATTGTTACATGTTTGACTTTTATCGACTTGAGGACTTGTCGGAAAACGTTACACTACTAGAAAATTGCCCGACTTCCTACATCACTTTCCGTTGGAAATGCGTAGGAAATCATTGTTTCCAACACATTTCCAACAAAAACATGTATGTGGGAAAAAGCCTCGTGGGAAATATTTTGTTACACATTTCCAACACATTACCTATAAAATTATATAGTTGGAAGTTTCCAACGCATTTCTAACACAAATGATTAATAAGATTGTTTTCATCTTCTTACGCATTTCCAACCCATATTAATATATTTTCTTACACATTTCCTACGAAAGCAAATATTATTTTTTATTTTAATTCTTTTATATTCTTATTTTTCTTATTTACTTTCTTATATTTTCTTACACAATTCTGAAGCATCTAAATATATTTTGTTTTTATTTTCTACCCATTTCCAACACAAAGGTTTATCTTATTGTAATTTATTTTATTTTATATTCATTCTCAACGCATCGATTTAATATTAGGTTTTTTGTTTTATTTCCTGCACATTTAAAAAAAATCTAAATCCAAAAAATAAATCATAAATACAATAACCTAAATATAATTCGAACCGTGTTTACAAATCAACTATAAATACACTTAATTAAATAGTATCACAGTATAGCACTAATCTTAAGAAGGTCATACTAATTTGAAGGAGACTAAAACTTTCTAATAACTCTTCACAATTTTAAATCATTTTTGATTTTCTTCATTTTCCATATGTTTCAGTTGTTGTTCAACTCTTCTCTTGCCTTTCGTTCCATTTCCAGTTTTTCTTCCATCTGTGCTTGAATTAATTATGCAGTTGTACCTAAACATTTGATAAAATTTGTTAAATTAAGAATGTCGTTTTCTTCAATGCAAGTCAAAGAGTCATATTGTTTAAGAAAACAGAGCCACGTATGATATTGAGTTCCGATCAAAGTACCATACTGCAGAGTTGATGTTCTACCACCAATTTCAGTCTGTGTGTAATGTGTTATCCTAGTTTTGATTAATCTTATAGCATTTTCTTATCATGAACTTGAATCCAAATAGCATCTATGATGTGCTAAAAGTAGTTATAAAATTATTAACTAAAAATAAACTAATCTAGACACTAAGTAATACTCAAGACCCTTAAACTTAACTAAACCTACTAACCGGCAAGTGAACCGGTCGACTCTAGTACAGCTAAGTAAGTCCGGATATCGAACCCACGAGACTCTTTTAATTACGTAAACTAGCTAAATTAGACTCAACTACAAGATGTGACTATTTATTAATAATATTTGAGGGGGATTTAAACTAATTATTAAAACTCTAATAATAATTAACTAATGATTACTTAACTATTAAACTAATAATAAACTAATTAAACCTAACCCTAATTAATATAATAATAATAATAATAAAACATAATCATTAACTTAAACTTGATTAATTAATTTAAACTTAACCTAATTTAATTTATCTAATAAACAATTTAGAAAACTTGGATTAATTCAGATGATTAGATTAACTACCCAGGCCGGAATCCCCAAAGTTACGGCTATTAATTTAAATGGAAAAAAAACGCAAGTTATGAAACCGGGATCATAAAATAGACCCTTGACAGAAAACCCGAATAGGACCCTTGAACTTCAAGAAGACGCCTATGGATTTCTAACAAGTTTTAAGACTCACCAGTTTTACATTAAACTTCCTTACGGTTATTTAATCGCTTATGTCTAAGTATCTTTTATGACGAAAACCTACCTTACAGCGCGGAATTCAAAAGATAGCAAAGCAAACTCAATTAATTTAATTGACTAAGCTGACAATCAAACCTAGAGGGACTCCTTACGAAGAACTAAATCTAGCAATCCCGACAAGCAAAGATCTATCAACAACCTATCACATTACAGCTTTCTAGGCTGGCAGTTCACTTTTATCTATTTACTTGATTTTATTGTTATCATGATTTTAATGCATATAAATCACAAACTAGTCAAGAACACACAGTAAATGACCTAACAAAACCCTATCCTATGAAACAATCAACAAGGGTAATGTGAAACAATAAATTCAAGTAAACAAAACCAAGTAATCATACGCATTAATTGAATCAAACTCAACTGTTTACTTAAAACATAAAATCCATAAGGAAACGAAAACTTAAATAAAAATCAAAACGAACTAAGGTTCATCACGACCTAGGCAGTCAATGGAATTTAGCCTAGCATATTAAAATCTAAATCAAACAAAACAAATAATAACGAAAACATGGTGAAAGTATAAGAAACGGGGAATCGAAGATGATAAAACCCGTAAACTCGAACGTGAACGTGTAGCTCTTCACCGGATGTTCTCTAGCCTTTGAAATCACCAACAAACGCGTAAAATAGCTCCAAGAACTCTCCAAAATCGTCCGGTGGCTTTAGATTATGTCAGGTTTAAGTTAAAAGTGTTTAAATAGCGAAAACCAGGCCCGACAATAACAAAAAACGAACTAATTCTAGCCCAGATTTGCCTAGGCGCCGCGCCTAGGCCTTTTTGCCTTTCCCCTAGGCGCAGCGCCGCGTGCTCCTCCATGGGGGCCGGTCAGACCGGCCCGGTCTGACCGGTTCTCTGTCCGGTTCCTTCCTGATGCGTTCCGGATCTCCGTTTCGGCTCGTTTTAGCTTGTTTTTCGCCCTTTTTAATCACGATCAAATCCCGGAACCTACGAAATATAAAAACGTTAGTAGTATGCAAATCTCGACTAAAAACGGACAAAAACTATTAAAATATTAATTAAAATATACACGGGAAACATAAATATTTAGCATTATATGAAATATCCCCACACTTATTCGTTTTTCGTCCCTGAAAAAGTTTGATGCAGTTGGATCAGAATCGGAAAATATAGTCCAACAAACATATAGGTTAATTTTTAAAGCTCAGAAACACGCAAAAACCGCGATCACCGATATTGTTGTCCACTTAAACCCATGCCTTAATCTTTACCGGGACAAATAAGATCCGACAATAATATTACTCAGTGGTTTACACCATTAGATACGATTAAGGTTCAATTAATTTATAGCTAGTGTTCCCCACAACATGACATACCCCCCGTTATCAAGCAATACCCCGAACCCATCACCATAGGTGAGCATGCAAAATTTCATCTGTAGGGCTTACATGTAGCGTGTCCCTTGTGGTCCGTTTCTTAACGGTAATGAGACGCGAGCAATGGGACCCCACATGGCTAACAGCGTGGATGATCAAGTCTGTACTGAATTTTGTACTTTTGTACTCTTGTACTCTTATGATCATGTTTATAGACTTATAAGGTTTGCTCTTTTTGGCTTTATTTAAATATTCACAACCCCACTTAGGAATTGTGAATACCCAAATGAATAGTCGGCATACAGACCCATGGTCTCCGGACCCGAATCATCCCATCAATACAGGATTTAAGGTTATAAAACCATACGCCAATGAGGTGTAAAACACTAAACTAAGCATTTTAAGATTTATATCACAGGCTACACGGCATACTCTAACGTTAAACCTACCCAAGCATCATATGATAACGTATTCAGATTTTTAAAATTTAATACATTTCCACTTTTTTCATACCAATAATTGAGGCTTGAGTATGGCCCGACCTTTCATTACTTATCTTCCACGGACAAAACGCTTTACCCACAAAAGATTTCCGTTTTAACCATTTTATCAAATTGCCCTTTCATTTTCAAGGCTGAGCCTACCGACACATCCTAAGTTAAGTGCGTTTTCTTTTATTTATCTCATGTTATTAGTAGTTTGAAAAACCGATTTCCCGATAAATATCATCATCTCCCACTTTAACGCATAAAAACTATATTCAAGGGACATTTTTAAAACATTTTTCAAATTTTTTTTTTATAAATTTTTAAATTTTTTTTTCTTAATTTAAAGCAAAATTAAAATACGACTCAAATATCTTATCCCCACACTTAAATTATGCATTGTCCTCAATGCAAGGATAAGGACGACTCAAAATAAAAATAAAATTAAAAATAAAGCCGGACTACAAAAACTAAAAACTAAAAATTAAAAACAAAAGCAAAATAAAAAAAAATTAATAAGCTAGGTAATGGAAAAGACTTAACTGATAATATGCGCATGAAACATGATGCCAAAGTCTTCTTCCAAAAATGCCCTCCAACTACGAACGTGCTCAGCAATTGGTAACTCCTTTTTTTCAAGAACGTAAGCGGCCAAACAAAACAAATAAACATGTCTAAAAATATATCTTATCATAATGATAGATATTAAGCACTCAAAGTATTTCACATCAACCCACAAATATAACATGAATAATTAGCAGCAAATAATAATAAAACATAAAGTATACTGCTCCACTGCTACTCCATCCCCACACTTGTCTTTTTCAATAAATTCTTCCTTGGAGACCCTCTCTCTAGCTCATATAATCTTCAAACTAACAAAACTTAAAAACACAAAACAAAGTCGAACTACAAAAACTACGTTAGCGACTTGATGACTCGAACTAGACTCAGACAACTAGACTTAAAAACATGACTCGAAAAAAAAACAAACTGAACACAAGGAATTACACCTGAATGATAAAACAAGGAATTGGTGAAAAAAAATGGTGTAAAATGGTGAAATAATGCAAGAAAAATAAAAAATTTCGAATTATGCAGGTAGGGGCGCCGCGGGCCGTGGAGGCAAAATGGCCTTCCCCTTCGCGGGCCGCCTAGGGCGAGCTGGGAAATTTTTTTTTCTTTTGTCTTCCTTCGCGTCCGCCAAGGCCAAAAGTTATCCCCGTAGCGCGCGCGACGGGGTGTTTTAACAGAAAGTTTTGAGTGTTGGATGCCTCTTTTTGCCTTAGAAAATATTTTAGAAAATTACCAACTCGTTCCTATGCTCATTTTATGTTATTTCAACGTGTAAAACTTACCTGGAACCTTTTGAATTCTCATAAATTCTTCTCTCCATGATGGTGATGATTCCTTGGAACGACCCGACAACGCAACGAAACAAAGAAAATAAAAATTAAAATAAAGGAAAAATCTACAAACTCTACACTTGAGTTTTCACTCAAGAACCCATGCTATGCGAATCACGTGGCGGACCAATTGGAGCTTCCTCCACCTCGGTAAAACTCCAATGCCCTCAAAGATACCGAATCAAGATCCGACATTCATCAACCTTGATCTTCTTCTTTCTAACTCCGCGATCCTTCTCAATCTTTCGCATACCACCACCTTTTTCTCCAACATGCTTCACCATTTTCTGAGAGCTAGAAACCGCTCGCTTCTTCCCCACACTTAAACTTACAGAACGGGAACAATCAATACTAGGATCCATACCTGAGATAAATGATTCTATGGAGTAAACTGGGTGACATGGATCAATGAGACCGTCTTGACCACTCGGATGTCTCATGGACTTCGCCAAATAAGTGGCACTATCATCACCGGCTCTAAGAGTGATCTTGCCTTCCAACACATCAATAATTGCCCTAGCAGTACGTAAGAATGGACAACCTAAAATGATTGGAACTCTCTCGTCGGCCTCCATATCTAAAACAACAAAATCTACGGGGAAAACCAAATTATCTACCTTAACGAGCAAATTCTCTACGACACCCCTCGGATACTTAACGGAACGATCGGCTAAAGACAACGTCATACGAGTGGGGGTGAGCTCTCCTAAGTCTAGCTTTTCATACAAAGAATATGGCATAAGGTTTATACTAGCTCCTAGATCGGCTAATGCTTGACATGTCGTGTCACTTCCGAAAAGGCATGGAATGGTAAAAACACCGGGGTCGGGTAATTTCTCCGGAACTTTATTGAGCACTACTTCTAAACACTCTCCATTCAGCGGTACAGTCGACAGCTCCTCCAACTTATCCTTTCTTTTAAGAAGGTCTTTCAAAAATTTGGCGTACTTAGGCATATGTTGAAGAACTTCGACGAACGGGAGGTTGACATTTAATTGGCTAAATATATTAAGAAAATGCCTGTAATATTTCGTATATTGTTGATTCTTTAGACGAGCAGGATACGGGACATAGGCAGGATTAATGATGTGTGGTGGTGGCCGGCCTCCAACCGGCTTCTTATCGGTGTTTTTCTTAACCTCTGGCTCTATGATTGGTGTTGTATTTTGTGACTTACTTGGAGCCTCTAACTCTCTCTCCTCATCTATCAACTCATCATCCCTATCTTTCCTAATTTCTCTACTAACTAGCTCCGGACCTAAAACCCTACCACTACGAGTGGAGATGGCATTCAATTGAACAGCCGGATTAGTTTGAGGGATACCCGAAACTGACCTGGGGGCCTTTCTTCCAAACGACGAGCAATATCACCAACAGTTCTTTGAATATAGAGAATAGAAGACTGTTGATTCTTGATTAGCAAATCGTGGTCGGCTAACTTTTTCTGTGTAACTTGATCTCTATCCAAAATTAACTTCATCATCTCTTCCAAACGCCCAAGTCCACCGTTCGAATCCTGCACATTATTTTGAACATTAGTACCATCAGTGTTATTATTATTGAAATACTGACCTTGTCCTTGATTATAAGAGTTTTGAAATCCGGGTGATGCACCCGACGGACGCCAGTTGCAATTATTCTGATTCGGGTTTTTGTAAGTGTTCCAATTTTGACTGTTGTTGTTGTAATTGTTGGGAAACCTATTCTGACCAGCAACAAAGTCGACCTGTTGATTCATCACCGGGCACTCCAACATACCATGTCCACCTCTACAAAACTCACACCTGTCTACCTTGGCCTTAAGCTCCTTAACCTCTCGGGTTAGTGATTCCAAAGCAGCTGCCACACTAGTATCCAGATTAACTGTAACATCTTGTTTTCTGATTTCAGTTAATAAACGAAATATGAGTTGTTATGAGTCGGGCTAGTGTTGGGTAAATGGATATAGGTTATGGATTTGGGTTATGGAGGAAATAAGGAAAGACCATGGGCTTAAGCCCATGATCAATAATTATATAAACCATTAATTACCCATTTAATCCTTCATTTACACATACCCCTTACACCACCAAAACACACACTTAAGCTCTCTCTCTAGTTTCTCTCTCACTCTAGTCGAAATATAGAAGAAGTAACGGATCCCGACCCAAGGTATGATAGTATTTTGTTGTATGAGTTTAAATCTGTTAGTTATGGTCACGAAACGACGATCCGACACCGTTAAACCGTTTAAGTCACGAGATCCGGGTGGAATCGGGTATAAACCAAACCTATGATGAGCTTAGGGGTCACCCTAGCTCAGATCTGGATCGAACGAGACGAAAAACAGTGAAAAAAGAGTTAAAACTCGTTTTTCCGACGTGTTCGCGGTTTTCCGGCGGCTTTCTGGCAAAGGCGGCGCCAGAATAGTGGTACGAGGATAAGGAATGTAAGGGAATGTTCTGACATTCCCTGACCTAACCCTAGTTCGCAATGGGGACTTAACGAACTGAAGGTGATTCGTTAGTTGATTCGCATAAGGGGGCACAGCGAACTAGCTCTAGTTCGCCTATGATTCGTCTCTGATTCGTTAAGGGAAAAGGGTAACGAATTACCCTTGATTCGTTATGATTAGTTCGTTAAAAGAAATAACAAATTAGAAGGTCCGATTCGCTACTTGGACTGGTTCGCTATATGGACTGATTCGTTAAGGAGTCCAGTTCGTTAAGGGTTCAATTCGTTAAAGGAACCAGTTCGCTAGGATAATCCAATTCGCTGTGAACCAGTAACGAATTAGAAGTTTAGCAGAATGACATAATGGTCCTTGGACTTAGAAAAGAATTATTTAATTACAAATAAGCCCCTGAACTGTTAATGAAAATAAAATTTTTCCAAGCTGACCTGGCAGCTTAACCCCAGCTTAACCGGGCTCTGCCCCTTGGACCCCGCTAGGGGCTGCCGCCCCTAGAGCCCCGCTGCCCCCGGACCCCCTTTCGTTAAGGGTAATAATTAAACTAGAAAGACGATACGTGTAGTGATGGTTTACTGAAACGTATAATTATTATACAGTTAGTCGTGCACAGCTCAAGAAGGGAATAACCGTAAACGGTGAACGCAACCGCATTGAGATGAGTTTCTAGCCCCACTTCCTTGCTATGTTTTCGGGGCTGTGTGCATACTCGATGTGATAGTTAATACACTTAACTTAAGAGGTAAGTGTATGCCTTGTATGATTTATGTATGATGATTGGTTGACGGTGCGTTAACGATCTTCGGATATAGCATGTACCGTCAAGTGGTAGCTAAAGATGTGATTGCCATGTATGATGTAAGATAAGATGCATGTATGAATATATATAACGTATGCATAATGTACGTATGATATGTTAATGGTACGTGAACGCTCTTCGGAGATTGCACGTATTGTCAGGAAAAGTATTTAAAAACAGGTAAAGTATGAAGCTATGGAAGAAAGGGTAAAGTACCCTAATAATATCCGAGGAAGAAAGGGTACCGGACCCTAATAATATCCGAGGATGAAGGGTACCGGACTCTAATAATATCCGAGGATGAAGGGTGACCGGACCCTAATAATATCCGAGGATGGAGAGTACCGGACCCTAATAATATCCGAGGTATGTAGGGTAAAACGCCCTTTATGATGTATGGTTAGATATGAATGTGTATGGACAAATGCTGAACATGATATGTATGTAATGCGTACTGTCGGGCACGTATATGTGAATGAAAAGTAAGTTATGTGATTAACTATAACTCACTCAGCGTAGCTGACTTTTAGTATGCACGCAGGCAAATAGGTTGAGGCAGCTCGCGTGACTGAAGACACATGGCATGGAATCGAAGATACTGGCATCTCAAAGAAATGTTGTGATGTTTTAACGACTATGTTTTGTTTTAATTGACTACGAATGTTTTATAAGACATGATTTGATGGTTATGTGAAATGTTATGGTTGAAGTTTTATTATTCCGCGAAAGTTTTCATTAACTCTGATATTTAGAACTGCGTTTATGAGTAAATCCAATGTACAAAGTAAGGCTACCGGTAACGGGGCCTTACATTAACCTGGTGTACACCTCGTGCGGATGAGGATAGACTGCTGACGGGAGTGGAAATCCCGCGTCGTGGCCCTTTGGCGAGGTCCGATTGAACGAAGCTCTCAAACATCTCGTTACATTCGGCGACATTCTTCCTAGCCAATAAACTTCCACCTGCGGCTGTGTCGAACCGTACTTAGGTTTCGTAATTCAACCCATTATAAAATTTCTCCACGAGAGCCCATGGTGTGAGACCATTCTGTGAGCATCGAGACAACAAGCTCTGAAAGCGCTCCCAAGCCTGACAATATTGCTCATCCGGCTCCATGTGAAACGAGTGAATCTGATCGCGAAGAACATCCGCTTTCGCCGGTGGGAAGTATCTCTTGATAAATGCAGAACGTAGTGCTTCCCAAGTGGTGAACGTGCCAGGTGGCTGCGTGTCAAGCCAAATAGCTGCTTTACCTGTAAGTGAAAAAGGAAAAAGATGTAACAAAATTGCATCTTTAGTAGCACCTTGCAATTTAAAAGTTTTCAAAACGCGGTAAAGTCGGTTAATATGAGCCGGTGCATCCTCTTCATCGTTCCCACGAAACTGATTAGTTTGAACGCTATTGTTCATGACGTATGACGGAATCTGCCACGAGTTGGGGTTGTCGATCTCGGGAACGACGATGCATGATTGGTTTCCGGTTAAGCCATCGAAGGCTTGAGCAGCAATTGTTATGTCGTCGGCCATTGGGATATCTGGTTGACTTTTCGGACTTTCTGGTGGTGAACTAAGAGGAGATGATTTTTGTGACGAACTAGCCTCGAACTTCAACGGAGAAAATCCAAGATTATCTAGCGGTGGTCCTTGCGAACGAAAATGTGGCATAAACCTGAAAAACGCAAAAGACCAAGCGAGTAGACTCGAATACTTAAAAATAACTAAAATAAACTAAAACTTAAATTAGACTCCTACGACTCAAACAAAAATAAAACAAATAGCACGGATGTAGCAAATAAGTCCAATCAAAACTAATAACGCAATCGCCAAGAGTCCCCGGCAACGGCGCCAAAAACTTGATGTGCTAAAAGTAGTTATAAAATTATTAACTAAAAATAAACTAATCTAGACACTAAGTAATACTCTAGACCCTTAAACTTAACTTAAACTACTAACCAGCAAGTGAACCGGTCGACTCTAGTACAGCTAAGTAAGTCCGGATATCAAACCCACGAGACTCTTTTAATTACTTAAACTAGCTAAATTAGACTCAACTACAAGACGCGACTATTTATTAATAATATTTGAGGGGGATTTAAACTAATTATTAAAACTCTAATAATAATTAACTAATGATTACTTAACTATTAAACTAATAATAAACTAATTAAACCTAACCCTAAATAATATAATAATAATAATAAAACATAATCATTAACTTAAACTTGATTAATTAATTTAAACTTAACCTAATTTAATTTATCTAATAAACAATTTAGAAAACTTGGATTAATTCAGATGATTAGATTAACTACCCAGGCCGGAATCCCCAAAGTTACGGCTATTAATTTAAATGGAAAAAAAACGCAAGTTATGAAACCGGGATCATAAAATAGACCCTTGACAGAAAACCCGAATAGGACCCTTGAACTTCAAGAAGACGCCTATGGATTTCTAACAAGTTTTAAGACTCACCAGTTTTACATTAAACTTCCTTACGGTTATTTAATCGCTTATGTCTAAGTATCTTTTATGACGAAAACCTACCTTACAGCGCGGAATTCAAAAGATAGCAAAGCAAACTCAATTAATTTAATTGACTAAGCTGACAATCAAACCTAGAGGGACTCCTTACGAAGAACTAAATCTAGCAATCCCGACAAGCAAAGATCTATCAACAACCTATCACATTACAGCTTTCTAGGCTGGCAGTTCACTTTTATCTATTTACTTGATTTTATTGTTATCATGATTTTAATGCATATAAATCACAAACTAGTCAAGAACACACAGTAAATGACCTAACAAAACCCTATCCTATGAAACAATCAACAAGGGTAATGTGAAACAACAAATTCAAGTAAACAAAACCAAGTAATCATACGCATTAATTGAATCAAACTCAACCGTTTACTTAAAACATAAAATCCATAAGGAAACGAAAACTTAAATAAAATCAAAACGAACTAAGGTTCATCACGACCTAGGCAGTCAATGGAATTTAGCCTAGCATATTAAAATCTAAATCAAACAAAACAAATAATAACGAAAACATGGTGAAAGTATAAGAAACGGGGAATCGAAGATGATAAAACCCGTAAACTCGAACGTGAACGTGTAGCTCTTCACCGGATGTTCTCTAGCCTTTGAAATCACCAACAAACGCGTAAAATAGCTCCAAGAACTCTCCAAAATCGTCCGGTGGCTTTAGATTATGTCAGGTTTAAGTTAAAAGTGTTTAAATAGCGAAAACCAGGCCCGACAATAACAAAAAACGAACTAATTCTAGCCCAGATTTGCCTAGGCGCCGCGCCTAGGCCTTTTTGCCTTTCCCCTAGGCGCAGCGCCGCGTGCTCCTCCATGGGGGCCGGTCAGACCGGCCCGGTCTGACCGGTTCTCTGTCCGGTTCCTTCCTGATGCGTTCCGGATCTCCGTTTCGGCTCGTTTTAGCTTGTTTTTCGCCCTTTTTAATCACGATCAAATCCCGGAACCTACGAAATATAAAAACGTTAGTAGTATGCAAATCTCGACTAAAAACGGACAAAAACTATTAAAATATTAATTAAAATATACACGGGAAACATAAATATTTAGCATTATATGAAATATCCCCACACTTATTCGTTTTTCGTCCCTGAAAAAGTTTGATGCAGTTGGATCAGAATCGGAAAATATAGTCCAACAAACATATAGGTTAATTTTTAAAGCTCAGAAACACGCAAAAATCGCGATCACCGATATTGTTGTCCACTTAAACCCATGCCTTAATCTTTACCGGGACAAATAAGATCCGACAATAATATTACTCAGTGGTTTACACCATTAGATACGATTAAGGTTCAATTAATTTATAGCTAGTGTTCCCCATAACATGACATACCCCCCGTTATCAAGCAATACCCCGAACCCATCACCAAAGGTGAGCATGCAAAATTTCATCTGTAGGGCTTACATGTAGCGTGTCCCTTGTGGTCCGTTTCTTAATGGTAATGAGACGCGAGCAATGGGACCCCACATGGCTAACAGCGTGGATGATCAAGTCTGTACTGAATTTTGTACTTTTGTACTCTTGTACTCTTGTGATCATGTTTATAAACTTATAAGGTTTGCTCTTTTTGGCTTTATTTAAATATTCACAACCCCACTTAGGAATTGTGAATACCCAGATGAATAGTCGGCATACAGATCCATGGTCTCCGGACCCGAATCATCCCATCAATACAGGATTTAAGGTTATAAAACCATACGCCAATGAGGTGTAAAACACTAAACTAAGCATTTTAGGATTTATATCACAGGCTACACGGCATACTCTAACGTTAAACCCGGTTCTTAATTGGAACCAGTTCCAACCCGGTTCTCCTATTTGTATGTCAGTACCAGTTCCTACCCGGTTCTTAATTGGAACCGGTTTGGTTCGTACCCGGAATAACCGGTTCCGACGGGTTTTTTTGAAGGGTCAAACAAAAGTCAAACTAGCCGTTGGAACCGGTTCCAACGGTAATATAGCCGTTGGAACCGGTTTTTTTTTACACCAATTAGCCGTTGGAACCGGTTCCAACGGTAATATAGCCGTTGGAACCGGTTTTTGAGACAATAGATCCGTTGGAACCGGTTCCAACGATAATATAGCCGTTTGGACCGGTTTTTGGGCCAAACCTATATATAACTTGTTTCCATTACTTGTTTCACCACCAAACTCAAAAACAAACTACAATACTACTCCTTTAGCAAACCCGTTCCTTTACCCGACCATCCAACTAAATATTATTATGGCACCCATCAAAAAAACTAACAACAAGGCTAAGAAGAGTGTTTTTGTTGCCCCCGTTCCTGTTACGGAGGACCCAAGGGTTGTTACGGTAGTCAACCATAACCGCAACCAAGACATATGGAAGAATTGGGATTTGATTGTGGATGACGAAGGTTATCAAAAGGCTCGTTGCAAACTATGTGGTTCAATATTAAAGCACGATTCCAACTCTACTTTGAGAAAGCACATCGAGAAGCCATATTGCAAGGCGTTGAAAGGGATTGGCGCGACCGATCAAATTGACTTGGGTAAAGATGGTACACTATTTCGTTACAACACGACTCAAGTTCAAGATAGAATGGCAAAGTTCGTTATTCAACGAGGTTTGCCGTTTAACCACTTTGATGACCCGGAGTTGACGTCGTTGATTCGCGAAACTCTACAACCGAGATACACACATGTAAGTCGTACTACCTTAAGACGTCATTGTATCAGGTTGTGTGAGTGTGCTAAAAAAGAGTTAATCGAGTCTTTTCATTCTTTAGAAGCCATGGTTAGTTTAACTACCGATGTTTGGTCGGCACCACACGGGTTGCCCGAATCATACATACGTGTCACCGCTCATTGGGTTGATCCGGTGACATGGCAATTGATGAAACGCACCATCGCTTTTGAAAACTTCCCGTTCCAACATACCGCCGAAAAATTGTTTGAATTACTTGATGAAGTTATAACGACTTACAACTTGAGAAATAAAATATTTTCGATTTCGTTTGACAACGCTTCAAACAATACTAAGGCGGCTGAAAAATTTATCATTAAATATTCACCACCTTGTTTCGGGGATTTTTTTCATATCCGATGTGTTGCACATATCATCAACTTTGTTGTCCAAATAGGTCTTGACAATGAACACATTTGTGATGATTTAAAATACTTTAGAATTATGTTACAAGATGTCTTCAAAAGTGGTAAAAGAAGACATCTTGAATATAAGAACTATTGCAAGTCGGTTGAAAGAAAGTATTTGGGGTCGAATTGGGACGTTCCAACCCGTTGGAACTCAACTTGTCATATTTTAAAGTGTGCTTTTGCCCAACGCCAAACTTTACAAGCTTTTCATAACAATCTTGTTGAAGAACGCGAGGCCGATATGTTTCCGTAAAGTGTTTGGGTCCAAGTCGGTTATTTGTTGGAGTATCTTGATGTGTTCAAAAAGTCAACAACAAAATTATCGGGAGTCTATTACCCTACTAGTTGTTGGGTTTTGCAAGAATTATACTATATGTCTTGTGTTTTTAAAAGCTTTGCGAAGAAGAACAAACTCTTCGAAAATATTGTTGCGGTGATGAAAGAAAAGTTCATAAAATATTTTGAAATCATACCGCCGGTCTTTACTTGTGCCGCCGCATTAAACCCCTATTGGAATGTTAATGGGGTTGAAACAACGATTGAGGAAATATTCGACAACTTAGGTATGCACGAGATTGACCCGAAGTTGTCGACGGAAGCGAAGGACAAGTTCAACAAAAACCTTCAAGACCTTTATGACCATTATTTTCAAATGTATGGTCCAAGCACGAGATCGTCTTTTGTGAAAAAAACAACAACTGGTAGGCCGTGCAATGACCCACTTATAAACTTGATGAATGGGATTCGTGAATCGGCATCTAAGAGGCAAAGAAGAAACACACCAAGTAGCGAACTTGGTCGATATAGTGGAGCAAACTATGTTGAGGGCGCAACGGTCGACGAAATTCGCAATATTGATTTGTTGGCTTGGTGGAAAGGTAAACAAAACGAATTTCCCATTCTATCCGCCATGGCTCGTGATTTGCTTGCCGTACAAGCCTCAACGGTTGCTTCCGAATCGGTTTTTTCTCTTAGTGGGAGGGTGTTATCTATGCGAAGAACAAAACTAACTCCCGAGTCTCTAGAGGTTTGCATTTGCCTAAAGGACCATTTGGATGCAGTGGATCGTGTACAACACAAGGCGAACTTTGAAGACGAAATACCAATAAAGCGTCATATTCATGATGAGGAGGCGGAGGACGGGGTTTCTTCCGATAACGAAGACGAGGGTGAAGACGAAGAAGAGTTGTAATTATTTGTTTTGGTAAAATTATTTGTAACTTGTTCAACTAATATTTAGTTTTGATTTGTTTTATTATAATTACTTTTGTTACTCATGATTAATTGTTTGTTACTTTTTTAATAACGACGAACATTTTATTCATCTAAAAAATAACTATTACAAACATTATTAAAACATAAACGATACTAAACATAACAACTAAAAATAAAAAACAAAGTCCGTCGTTTTAATCCGGGAATACTTATTTTTGGGTTGTAGAGCCGGACGACTCTCCCACTTCCGTTTTTTTAGCTTCCAATCTTCTTTTCTCTCGACAATACTTATTCGTATGTTTTCGTAATGTCAAGTTGGACACTGTTTTAAGAAACTTCGAGCAATATTTGCAACGTGCCAACTCATGTGAGTTAGTCATGAGACACAAATCGTAATGAACCCAAACATCGGGGCATCTTGTTGTTTCGATCACCATAACAACGTCATCATTGGTTGCCATTTGTTGTCGGTTTAAGGTTAATTGTGGTTTGGAGTGTGTTTTATAGTTTTGGGAGTGGTTTAACAAGTACACAAACAAACCTTGCTATTTATAGAAAGAATATAACCTATTTATAGTTAAAAAACCGGTTCCAATGGTCAAAAACGGCTATATAGCCGTTGGAACCGGTTTCTAACGGCTATAATGTTTAAATTTCAAAAAAACCGGTGGAACCGGTTTTTACGTAAAAACCGGTTCCGGTTCCACCCTACCCGGTTCCTAAAAGTTTGCATTTCTGGGCATCGGTTCGGGTCGGGAACCGAACCGGTTCCTGATTGGAACCGGTGTCATTTTGTACCCGGGGTGAAAAAAACCGGTTCCGAACCGGTTCGGGTTTTCAATGTGAACCTGAATTGTGCACGTCTAAACATAAATATTTAGCATTATATCAATCCAACATATCTTCCATCCAGAAAAGTAAAATCTTAATATGAATATAATACCCTTAATACTTGTATTATAAAGTTGCTGTATATAATCAACCTCAGGAACATGTTTGTGAAAGTTGCAAAATGAAATTAAACATATATAATAATTAATAAACAAACAATATATGATGATGATAATAATAATAATAATACCTCTTATTGTGACCTTCAAATATCAAAATGAAATCCAAACCCACAATATATAGATGGTGTCGCGGCCACCACGAAATGGGGATCTGAAGTGCTTATCCTGAATATTCAGCCCCTATTACCTCTTAGTGCCTGTACCTTCAAAACTTAATATCATTACAAAATTATCATTTTTAACTTATGACCCCATATATTGAAAAAAATATATATATTACTAATCACCACCATGAGGTTGAAACTTTCTCATAAACTCATCAAATAGTTTTTTCCTCCTTTCTTTAGTTATTGCATTGCTTTTCCATTCATCGCACTCATTCTTCCAGCTCGTTTATTAATTTCCTTTAATTTTGTAGTTGCTTTCTTCCATTTCGGCTTCAAACTTTTTGAACCTAAAATTTGAAAAAATATTAGAATTGTCACAAGTACAAATAATAAGTAACCCTTTTACGCTCGCACCAGCATGGGTTAGGCGTTCTCATGTGATTTTTTACAACACACATGGACTTGCAGCAAGTCTTCTATCATCAACTGATCAAAAACAAGAAGAAAAGCTTATGAACTTTCTTTTTGTTTAACCGAACATGTTATATAACCTATATATGATGTAAACACATGAGCAAGAATATACAACAAAAGGCTTACCTAAGGAATTCTCAAACATAATTCCTGTACAACATTCAATCCAATAGCAATTGGCTGCAAGAGGGAAACAATAATGGACATGAAAATGTAAAGATTATAATAAATGAAAAGTCATAATTCTTTTTAAGACACCAACAAGGATGATTATGGACATATATAAATAAAGATTTAAGTATAAAGTTACAGAGTAGTTCTTGATCTGTCAACATCATTTCCTAACCTGCATCAAGGTTTTTGTCTATTAGCCAAGGTCTTGAATTAAAAGAGAGTATGAAATGTGAGTTAAAACATTCAAATTATGAAGATTGACAAACAAATCGATTAATTTGGGATGCATAAGTATCAATTAGCAAACGGTGGCAGACAAAGCATTAACTAAAGCAAAAAAAAAGGATACATGTAAGTGCAAAGATTAACAACCTAGACAGTTGACAGTAGATGAGGGCTGCCAGAGTGGTGACGGAGGGCTTAAATGCGTCAACGAGCGGAGGAAAGAAGGTCTGCGAAGATGAGGTTTGCAATATCACACCTCGTTTACGATGTGTAGCCAATTTAAGACACGACTTTGGTGGTGGTGGTTCCGAGGAGTTGAAAATTTTAGGTATGAGAAGAGGGAAAATTGAGAGGGATGTGATTTTGGTGGGTTTGGAAATTAATTTTTAGGAGGGGAAGTGAAAATTGAGCGGGAGATGAATAAATTTTGAGTTTAAAATTTTAATTATGATCAAATACATTTAATTAAAATTTAATTCAATTCAATTTTTATTAATCCCTTCTCTCTTGTCCCAACAAGAGATCGTTGGTGGGGGTGACATGGCGTGTGACGTCTACATAGGCGTGTTCTCAGTCGGAAGACTTTGGGTATAACTTGCATTTAAAAACTCGATGGTTCATAGAATTCTCCAATTCACATAATCGTATTTTGTTAAGTATTTCATTGACGTGTGAGTTGAGACATCTGTTGTCGAGTGTCGTTTATGGTTACAAGAGGCCATGTGCAATGCGTTTACCGTAACCAGGGCAACATGGCACGGACCCCTTAAGTATTGTTTTCCTTGGTAGTATGTGAGATTTCAACCTAAAACATCACTCTCTCAAACTCGGATGTTTAAATGTTTTTTTTCTTTTATGAATGAACCACCTAACCTCGTTGGCATTCAATTTAATTTTTACATATAGTAATCATATAACTAAAAATTATATATATATATATATATATATATATTAAATATTAAACCAATAATGGGACATAATATATTAGCTATAAAAACAAATTACGTAATACTTTGATTATCTATAAACATAAAACAAGTTTAATATATCTATATTACATATTACTAAAAAAATACTACGTGTCGCTCTCTGTTCGCTCCCCCTCCCCCTTACTCCCTTCCCAATAAAATCATACAATTAGATTGATTCAATTGTAAATGGTGAGCTCTCATTCGATTGACCCGTTTTAGCTTTAATTTTTCACGGGACATGCATCTGCTGCATAAATAACATCTTGTGTTGTTGTGTTGTAGCCACTGATGGTCGTAATACCATTTAGGGTCGGATGATTCCGTTCTAGAAACAATATATTGAGATCAAAATTAGCTAGACGTGGTAGTAGCAATAGTGATTAACGCCGGTGGAGTTGAAACGAGAGCGCAATCTCCACCTCGACCAATTCCACTTCCTCCGATTCATTGTTACTCATGGTGAATGGTTATAAATGTGTGGTTCGAGTATGGATGGTGCCAATGAAGAGCAAGTAAAGCTCAACAAAGTAGATATACAGAATAATAATCTTATATTGAATGGTAATGCATTGTAAAAATGATTTCTCACTCAATCTAATCATAAAATCCCTCCTCTCGTCATGCCACATTCCATCCAAGTACAATCGTATTTATACTAGGTGAAGGGATTATTTTGTTGGTCCACCCTTTAACGACTTGATAGCAATCGGTTCTTTCGTGGGAATTCTTCTTATTCCTTTTGTTCTCTACCATGTCACCCCCGGTGGTCCTTCTGTTGGTAATCGTTCCATTATCTTTTTGGGTATGCTCTTCATCACATAATACTTCGATTATTTAAATATAAAACAAATTTAATATATATATATACTCTATATGATTTGCTGCTAAAAAAATCTCATGTGTCGCTCTCTAGTCAAACACCCCCCCATTTGCACCACCAGATTTCTTCAGCTTTATGATGGGCACTCGTTCGTTTCACCCATTTTAGCTTTAATTTTCGTGGGTTATAACACCTCCTTAACTGCTTCCCCTTTTGTCAAACCCTAAACATTGGTTAGCTCCTCACCATATGAGCTACACACCAACATGTTCCATCAGCTTCACCATAACGAATCCCCAGTGAATTCTCCGGCACTTACTCTACCCCCTCCCTTTGGTTGTCGACGACAAAGACATGGAATCTACGTGTGGTGGCTCGGTCTTCTCAACGGTACCTTCAACTTTTAAGCCCATAACTAAGATTTGCTCATACAAGTATCAAACTAACAAATTAAGATCAAACTAACAAATAAATATCAAATTATTAGACAATAACACAAAATGCAATGACATCACTTGGATCTCGGATCGGTTTGGTAGAACGAGCAAAAATGAGTAGAATATTGGAAATTACCTTCAAGAGTGCGAAGAGTTGTTAGGGGTTGATGTGACCCCTAGGCTCTATTTTTTCATATAATGGTCCAATCGGCATAGCCTTGGACCAATACAGATAACAATGTACATGGAAACGTCATAAATGTAAACTTATTACACCGGTATTCCCCTAGTTGTTGCTATGATGATAATAACGATTAGGTAACGGTTGCAAACACACACACAAGGATTTGTTACGAGGAAAAGTCCTTGATCTTGTTTGGATCGCCGGCACAAAAACACTGGGTGATGAATGTTGTCTATCACCATTTTATTAATTAAGAAATCGGGTTACAAATGGTGGAGTTTATGATCAAAGATTACAAAGTAGCTAAGTGTGTATGTACTGCTTAGAGAGTGTTTATGAATGTGTGCAGTAAGTAAATGAATGTGTGCTTAATTTGATCATAAACTCGGTATATAAAAAACATAACAACTAAAAAATTGTCCTACAAACTCGCAACCTTCCCACTATCTTCATCCACGCCTTTTGACCACGTTTTCAACAAGTCCAGTAGCGAAATATCATGTGGACTAGGTCTTGTAGCCGTTTCACTTAGTAAATATCAACCTACACATAAGAAACAATCATTAGGAATACCAATTATTAAGGATCCTTGATCCTGACACGACTTCGGACCTCTTCAAAAGGATAAATGATCCAGAATCGTCTTCAAGAATAACATATCCTCAATACTCAATTATTTGTGGCCTAACAGTTACGACTCTACTACACCTTAGAGTTTTAACACAAACACACTGGCTTCACTTACACTAGACTATGGCGGCGCTCATGATCCCATACTCGCGACGTACAAAGACCATTTGATCTTCCACCACCACCATTGCATAACTCATGCTCGACATTTTTAATAATAATTATAAACATATATTTATTTCATTATTTTTTCAAGTTTCCAACGCATTTCCAAAAAAAAACATTTATTTGTTTTTTTGTTATTTTTTCCTGCGCATTTATAACGAAAAATATTTAAAAAACTTAAAAAAAATCATGAGTTTTTCTGCAATAATTTCTTTTAAAAAAAATTAAAATCTGTATAATTAAAAAAAAAACATCATAAGAATTGCGTTTGAACATTTTCAACTCATTTGTAACGAAATTTATTATCTATTAATTTGGTTTGTTTTTTTGTTACACATTTCTCACGAACATGTTAAACAAAAGTGTCTAACTATCTTTTTGTTGGAAATGTGTTGGAACATTTGCAACGCATTTCCAACACAATTTCTTTTCGTTGCTATCTTGTCACAATTTTGTTGCAAATTTACGGTTTTCTTTTTTCGTAGGAACTTTGTTGGAAATGTGTTGGAAATAACGTTCGTAAGAAATGTGTTAGAAATTTTCGTAGGAATCATTACAATTTTCTAGTAGTGTTACCAAGACTATTAGGATATTAGTAAAACGAACAATATATTTGTTTACTTGTGTTCAATTTGTTTGTATGACCAAAATATGTTGTTTATTGATTTGTGAAATAAATGAGTTGATTAAATATTTTCACTATAATAGTGTCTTGTGTATTTATTCAATCACGTTGCATACTGACATATTCCACCTTTGGTCGGGATGTGACAAGACCGCCTGTTGAGGGTGGTATAGAGGACAGTATGAGGGGCTTTAAAGCCACAAACAAAAGGTTGTGGCTTCAAACAAGGGGCTGCAAAAAACAGGGGCTATAAACACATGTTGAGGCGGCATTGAGGGAAGGTGGGGCTAGTGCTCTCTCTCTCTCTCTCTCTATATATATATATATATATATATATATATATATCTCAAACACGTACACACGAATACATATAATATGGTAAAGGGGACTTTAAGTCGTAGAGCTTTATAAAGAGAGGCTTTAAATTAGCTCTGTTTCTTGTGTAACAATGACGTGAAGAAATGGTAAAGCCCCTCTACAACGCATGGACTTAAGGAACCGTTACTTGTGCATGTTTACTTTTGGAGCCTTTGAATTATCGATGTGGTATTTCTAAAATTTGGCATTTTAAATCATTTAACTTAAGGTCACCTCTCCGACCACTAACTTATGAGCTTTCCATCTTTTATGCTTGTAACGCTTACATTGATGTACAAATCTTAGGCGGATTGTATAAATATGAACATAAATATAATTGTCGAGAATAAAAGAGAATGGTTTTTAACTATTTCTCCCTGAGTGAAAATGTCACATTGTATGTTAAAAGGATGTACCTATCTTGGTTAACAGTTTCAATGTTTTTGAAACAAAGTTGCCTCAGTTAATTATTTATATAAGTCATGTCATTAAAAAAAAGTTAATTATTCATGTAATACACTCTTGGTTTTGAAAATTCAGAGAATCAAAACAAGCAAATATATTATCTTACAACCTATCTTGGTTAGCAAATAAATCAAGAGTCAATATATATCTTTGGAAAGTGTAATTCACACTGGATATAAGAAACATATAAACTTTTAGAAAATTGACCTCAACTTGTTCAAGATCGATTTGAATCGTCTTCTACAACATTTTTTTAACTTAAGATTTTATCTTAACCGAGTTCAAGCTCTAGCTTTCAACTTGATAAAGTATTTTAAGACGAATCACGCTGATTTGTATTCTAAAGGTCGAGTACAAGCTAACTTTATCTCAACTCAAGCTTGACACGAGAAGCTTGTCTAACCAAAACCGTGACAAACATAAATTACTATTTTACCAAATTCCCATAAGATAATTCGAAAAATACAAGTTGATCATGTCCCAACCCCATGTGATTGATGATGATGTTGATGTCCATCATTCAACAAAGGGACCATGCAACTGCAATTAATAAATGGTGGGTCCAGACTACTGATTTTGCTTCCCATTCAGAAAACCCGGTGGACCTCCTCACCCGACGCATACCCGCCCAGATTATTATGTCGGAAAATAATGGGATAAAACCGTCGCGTATACCTCTTAACGTGGCGGATATAGATTTTTTTTTCTAGTTTACAAAGCCAATACATTTAAAGCATCTGAACAACCTCTCCCTCCCACCTCCACCTCCTCATAAACCATATATCACCAAAAACAACAGCGTATGACACATCTCTCCCAAACTCTTTCACCAAGTTTCACCAAAACGAATACCAAACGTTTTCAAATAAACTAGGTGTGAATGTTACAAGAATATTACACCCGTCGAACATTCTAAAACGGGTGCGAAGACTACTAACGGTGGACGTGTGGATGCTATTTTGGACAACTGTGTCATCGTGTTCGACTGTTCTTCATATTTAATGATATTCGATTAGTACATAAAATTACATACTTTTATGTCAACTTAATCGCACAGTGCGTATAATATGTGGCTGTGACACATCGATTTAAATATTCAATCAAGCGGTTAAATCAACTGGATCACATTCGACTCGCCAACTTGACATGATTCTAACGTAGTCGTTTATACGATTTTCATACAAGGCCCTCCAGCCGTAAGCCTCTTCTTTTGCAAATCTCGGCCAAGTTTTAACCGGCAAAGGCACCGGGAAATCCCCTTCAAGTTGTATATATAGCCAATGAGTATCTGTAACATTAGCAACTGCCAGTACCGGATGACCACGAAACAGATCTGGTCCCTCTCTCATCGGGAAAAAGGTCTGGCTTCTATGCGGCTCCATGAGAATCAGAACGCAATTAAATGCTTGAGCAACAACGTATCCATGGCCGGGTAACTGAAACCAACGGTTGCGGGGCGCATCTTGAACCGTTTCCAAAAAATCTAACCGGCTACGGGTCGTCCCAAAAAACTCTGGGTGCTCCGTATTTAATCTTGCCCTCCACCAATCTGGGTTCCTATCCATCTCATTCTTCATGGCAACCCTAACCTCCCTCCAACTATTTTGACCCATTCCTAAACCCTCCGCAATTGCCCGAAAACCGCAGTTACCGTCAGGCTTTACGTCTATGATCCTTGAGATGTAAGGGTAACTCCAGCTTGGAACAAGGCCCTTATACCGATTTACCGCTGCAACATCTTCCGGATACACAACTAAAGGAAAACCTATGGCAGCTCCAATCTCTTATTTTTTAGACGACCGTTTTGAAGATTTAGGAGGGGGCATCTTAAGCTGTGAATGGGACTGCGACCGCGAACGCTCCAAGAATGAGGGGGTTTGGTCAGTGTTCTGTGAGGACGAAGTGGGGTACGAGGAAGGGATATACGAGCTGTGCCTGGCGGACTCGTCCTTTTTTGCTTGCTGGTTTAGGTTTGGGCGCCCGCGAGGGTCCTCCCGTTTCTCTAGCTCTTTTTTATTTGAGTTGTCGGGAAGAACAGACCAAATATTCGATAAAAGACTTCTTTTCTGTTTTCGATCTTTACGTATCAAAACCGTCTATTTAAGCTCTTCCATTTCTTCCTCGAAGTCTTCTTCTTCTACATGTGGGACCACTGGATCGAAGTCAAGCTTCCTCCAGAACGGGTCTATCGATTTTAGTGGAATAGGTACCAAAGTATCAAGGTGACGCTCCACCTCACAAGCACACGACAACCCCATAGATGTTCGCAACTGGTGTCGGCACGTATGTCCCGACTCGATCATCTTGTCAAGCTTTTTGTACTCCTTTTCTAGTAGTGTAAAAGCCTTAATCGACACTTTATAATGTAGCCTGTAAAAAACCTGAAGGTTATGGTCTCTCTTCAACGTAATCCGGGATTTTTCAAATGTTGCTCCGATTTCAATCTTCTGGGCTTCTATAAGCTCAAGGGTATAAGCCGCAAGTGCGTGGAGGGTGTTGTTAGCCCCGTTAAGGTGCCTTTTCAAGTTCGCGTGCTGACTCTCGACTCGGTTTGTTGTACTCTCGCCGAAGTTTAACCGATCGGCCATCCAGCAAGATACAAACTTTTCCTTGTCTCGTAACAGCCAGCTATCATGGATATTGTCCCATACCTCTGAAAACGAAACAAAAATAAACTTATGAAATGTACTAGATTAACACTTATTGTATATTAATAATCAGAACGACTTACTTTCTTTCCCAACTATGAATAACATTTCTTGCAACTTTAAGCAGTTATATTCGTATTCATCGAACGTGGAAGACTCACACAAGACTGTCCATAACAGAGCGAAATCTTCTCTTGTCTCGCTGTCATAGATACCCTTCCACTTTTTCTTTATATTCTCACGTATGTGCCACCGGCATAGGTTTCTGGTGGCATTCGGGAATACTTGTTTACAAGAATTTATCAGGGCCGAGTCTCTGTCGGTGACTATGACGCGCGGCTCAATAGAATCCTCGAGCATACCTTTCAGGTGCTCGAGGGCCCATGTGAAATCCGTCTGGCGTTCCCTAAGTAGAACCGCGTGCGCGATACAGAACGACTTCGACGTCGACGTCACGCCAATATACTGAACAAACGGCCACTTGTACATGTTTGTGTTGTACGTGGTGTCAATCAGCAGCAAATGGGGGAACGCACGCCACATTTTATGAGACGTGTCATGACAAAAGAATACGTCCTCTACGCGGTTTGTGGCAGGGTTCTCCCTTGTGTGATAAACGAACCCGTTATTAATCAGGAAGCTTTCAAATACCTGCAACCGGTTTTATTTGACGTTAATATATTTTTTTGAACATCCATTGCAACAAATCAAATTCAAAAACGTTAACCTGCATTGGGGTATCGCCAACTGTATTTTCTCTTCTCCAGCTCTCTATAAGATTGTGTATGTCCTTGTCAATAACGCAGGCTTCGGGAAACTGTCTGCGTAACAGTGAACCTATTTTTGATGTCTTCAAGCCATCCGCGTGTAACCTCGCAACCATATCAACCATCTCGCCGTTCATTCTCCTTATATACGCGTGACCCTCCTTAAAGACGAACGGGTCGTGGTTGTGCGTCTCGTTTACGACCTCAAGCTTCCAAAAATTACCAACACGGTTGTGCCCTCCTTTTAGCTTAAACGGACAGCCCTTCTTTATACTGCCTGTACGCCTGATTGTGGCGGTGAGTTTTGGTTCTCCGCCGCGATTGCATCCAAGATCCACGGCTCTTGGCCTAGACCGCTGGACAACAACAACACACCCATGCTCCCGACCTCTTTTCTTCGCCCACTCCTCCAGCTCCTCATGGGAAGAAAATAACTGAAACAGTATTAACGTCAAATTTAAAACAAGTTCAAGACAACCACTAATTACAAAATAATTTTATTAAACAAAACAAATTGGCCCGTACGATATCCGTTTTATATGACACCCTAGCCTCGCGAATGTAATTATCACCATCGTCGTCATAATTATGTCTGCCGTAATCTTCATCAACATTCTCGTGGGGGGTTTCAAGAATATGGTCTGGTTCTGGTTGTGACCGATACGCATCATCTACTGGTAATGGGTACGAACGTTGATTACATGAATACGGCTCCTCGATATTAAAATGGTACGAAGGCTGGGCAACGTAATGCGGGTCTCCTGATAAATGGTATGACGGCTGACTGTAATCATGTTCAAGCTGTGACAGGTACGAACTGCTTCTAGGCGCCAAATACCAATCCGGTTGGTCGTGCACAAAATATTCCTAACAAAATATATTGTTAACAAATCTAATTTCAGAAATAAATGACGACGGGTAACCCAAATATGATACCTGGTTCAAATTTGGTAACGCCACCCCACCGTCATAATCTACAAACCCCGGCGGCGCAAGATTCAAATCCGGAATACTTGCCTCGTCGTTTGTCCTCGGCGGGCTCGGAAAATAACCGTCAAACATCCAAGACATTTTCTTGAGTTGGGAATTTGGGCACTTTGTATGTAATGTATGCAAAATTTATGTTTTCATGCTAATGGATACCACCACAAGTCTGGGAATCAACCTAAATAATTGAGGGGTGTAAACGCACCGTTAAGGTCTAAACGGGGCGTATTTGTGGACAACGACAGACTTCGCCAATCAAATCATCCGTCGACGTCGTCAAATCAGTCACGTCGTATAACCCGCCACGGTAAGGGCTAAACGCGGCGCCTTGTGGGGTGTGAGGTGTGGTTAGGAGGACCCTTATTATTTGTGCTCTGCAGTTTGTAGTACTCTTAGGTGTTTGTTTTTTCAGAGGTAAAATGTCTGAAGTCTGCGGACCACATCTGCCAAAATCTGTAGCAGAAGAGGTGGACCAAAACTTTGCAGTCTGCAACAAGAAGACTGTTTGTTTTTTAACATCTATAGACTGCTAAAATAAGCTGAAATTTAAATAAACTGAAATTTAAATAAACTGAAATATAAATAAAAAAGGTCTTCAACATCCAAATTTAAATAATAGTCAACAACACTGAAATAATATTCATAATACCACAAACATTTTTTAAATCATTTATTCCGTACTTTGCATTAACTGCTCAGCAATTTCATCTCGTAACTGAGTCATATATTCACGATCTGATACAGTGTCAATTGCTTCAACCTCGTCTTCATCAGCATCAATTTGCCCACGCCTAATTTCAAGCGACACATCGGGTTGATCGTATTGTGTAAACAACTCATCGTCCAAACCATGTTTCCTAATAAAATTGTGTAAACAAAAAAACTACAAACCTTATTCAACAACAACTAATAACAATATTCAACAAACCTAAACTTTCTACAAACTAATAACAATCTAACAAAACTAACAAAACCTTTAACAATTAACAAAAACTACAAAATTCAACAACAACTAATAACAATATTCAACAAACCTAAACTTTCTACAAACTAATAACAATCTAACAAAACTAACAAAAACCTTTAACAATTAACAAAAAACTACAAACTTTATTCAACAAAAAACTAATAACAATATTCAACAAACCTAAACTTTCTACAAACTAATAATAATCTAACCAAATTAATAAAAAACTTTAACAATTAACAAAAATTAAAACTTTAACAATGTAACATAATCTAACAAAGTTAACAAAAAACTATCAAAATCTAACAATAAACTTTAATCATCTAATAATCTAACAAAGTTAACAAAAAACTAACAAAATCTTTCAATCTAAAACTTTAACAATCTAACAAAATCTAACAAAATCACTTATGAAAATCAAAATAATAGCATGAGAGGGAAAGAGAGAAACAAACCTGTGGTGGAGATTGAGAGAACCGCGGATCTGTGGTGGAGAGAGAGGGGTACGGCGGCAGTGGAGGGTGGCCGGCGGTGGAGGAGGCTGGCCGGCGGTGGGGGTGGAGGGTGGAGAAGGAGAAGAGAGGGTGGAGCTTGGCTAGGGTTTGAGAGGAGGGTTTGAGATGTCTGATGAAAAAAAATAAGAATGAAGATGTGAAGAGGTGAGAAGTGGGTTGAACAACACTTCTAGGAGAAGAGGGCGCGAAGAGGTTTTTTTAATGAAATCTCTTCGGGAAAACAAACCCACTGCAAACCAAAACCTCTGCGCGTGTTCTGCGCGGCGAGGAGGAAAGTGGTCTGGAAGAGTTTTCGAGGAAAAACAAACAGCCCCTTAGATTAGGGATGAGCTCGGTACCGTACCGGTACCGAAAATACCGATCTCAAATTTTTTCAAATTCTTGGTACTGGTATCGAAATATTCGGTTCGGTACCGGTACGGTACGGGGATAGTACCGGTACCAAAAGTAAAAATTTGGGAAATACTGGTACCGTACCGATCCCGAAACTCAAAACTTTGTTACTGATTCTGTACCGACGGTACCAAATCGGTACCGATTCGTACCGGTACCGGTACCAACGGTACCGATACCGTGTTTGTTCATCCCTACTTTAGATTACGAGGTGTGCTTCACAATTCACTAATTTCTTCATTAGAGCATTCTCATTCTACCCTGTGTTCGTTTCACGAAATGGAATTGGAATTTGCATAGGATTTAGAATTTGAATGAATTGAATTTGGAATCTGAACATTTCAATATAAATTGGAGGGAATTGAAATTCACTTTAATGTGTTCGTTTGACAAATGAATATGAATCATTTTTTTTCTTTTTTTTAATAGGGATAAAGGCGAAAACATTTTAGTTATTTTAGATATTTTGTTTTTAATTTATATTTATCGTTATGATTTTCTTTTTGTTATTATTTTTGGATTTTTTTTATGGATTTTCTATTATTAAGATCAAAAACCCTAAAAAAACTATTTAACTATTCAAGTATTATAATTAAGAGAAAATCTATAATATATATAAACGAAGATCCAAAAATCCTAGGTGTCGCGATGTGGTCGCTCCCCCTTTTTATGGAGTCACCAAATTTGCTTGATTTTTAAATGGAGGCTTCTCATGCATTTGACCCGATTTCATGGGTATGGATCTTACCAAACCCAGATATTCCTTAAACGGGTTATAACATCTCATTAAAAAAATTATTCTCACCAAATTATTGATATAAAAATCCTATAAAATAGGATATGCTAAAAGTTAATATCTTATTTATTTTAATATATATATATATATTATTTAAATTAAAAAACCAATTTTATAGTAAAAAAATAAACGGGTCTTGGGTCTCATCAAAACATATAGCTTTTAAACCGGGTTATAACATCCCATTTATTTGTGAAACAATTTATCATTAAACCATTAGTATATCATTAACTTTGATACAATAAGAAAAATATAAATTCAAAAAATAAATAAATATTAGAACAAACAATATAAAACAACCCCGTAATACGGGGGATAAAAACTAGTTACTAATAAATAAATTAAGAGAAATTTACTAAAACCCTAATCTGTACTAATAAATAAATTATCGTTGTGCTACGTTCTATGAGAAAGTATTATTTTCCCAGTTTGTTTTATAGGCCTAACCCCAAAGTATCGTTGTGCTCACGTTTAAAAATGTCACACATTTTGTCCTTTAGGCCTAACCCCGTTAAAAAATCTCGTTAAATTGTGTCATGTGCTGCTCACGTGAGGGTATTATTGTAATTTTACACTACTAAAAAAACATTTTAGTTTTATCCCAAAACTCATCTTCTTCTTCATAATGCCCTTTCTTCTAACCTACCTGCAACCAAACACCAAGCCGGCCCTACGAATTCAACCACTGCCACCATAGCTTCACCTCCGGCGAGCCACCACCACCGTCTTCTCCGGCAAGCCACCGACACTGCCACCGGAACCACCATACACCATTCTCTCTCTCTCTCTCTCTCTCTCTCTCATCCACCAACACTACCACCACCACCGCCATCCGATCAAAACGAAACCCAAATCAAAATCCATTAGCATATTCTGGAAAATCCGAACCTAATAGAAAGCCCATTCATCATCCTCGGCCAAATCGGAAGCCTATCAAAGTTCATTCATCATATTCTGGCCAAATCGGAAGCCTAATAAAAGTTCATTCTTTCGATTCCGAGCAAATCGGAATCCTTATTAAAGCTCCATTAAAGTATTACAACTCGATCTACCTGAAACCCACGTTCCGTACAGTCACCGGCATTTGGGGATTGAATACGGATGATTTTGTCGCCGACGGTGGTATTTAATAGGTGGTGTTTGCAAGTCTTCACCGCTGGCGGTGGTCCACGTTTTTCTGGCAAGTGAGAGAGAGAGAGAGAGAGAGAGAGAGAGAGAACGATGGTGGCCAGTGGAGTTTGGCATGAGGCGCTCCACGTGTTTCCGGCAAGGCTACATTTGGCATGTGGTGCTCCCCGTTTTTCCGGCAATACTAGTGGTGGGGTTCGGCGGTTGCTACCGCTAAAGATGGTATGGACAAAACCCACAAAGCAAGATTGAACTTAGATTTGGTAGTGGGGTTTGGTCGGTGACAACGTCCTTCTGAGTTGGTGGTGTGGTGGTGGCGGCGATGGAGGTGGAAGTCGGTGGCGGCGATAGAGGGTGAAGTACGGGAGGGAGGTTGGAGATGATGAAACTGGGTTGGGTATATTATATATATATAATTAAATTATTAAAATGTTTTTTGTAAATAAATGGGTAAAATGACTAATTTGCCCTCATGTGCAATGCACATGATCAGAGTTAATGAAAAAAACTGACTGGGTTAGGCCTAAAGGACAAAAGGTGTGACATTTTTAAACGTAAAGGACAATAATCATCAATTTGAAAGATAAGGGACCACCAGTGCAATTTGGGGTAAACATAAAGGACAATTTCTATAATTCTGTCGTAATATAATTAAGAGAAAATTACTGTTTGCATCTATGTGGTTTATGGACGAAGTCATATTGAGTCCCTAAGAAAAAAAATGAACTGATTGGATCCCTGTACTTTCAAAAGTGGCCTGAATGAGTCTCTGCCGTTAAGTTTCCATCCAAAAAAAAAGTTAAAAAATACCAATATGCCCTTTCATAAGATTCATATGAGTCCCTATGGTTTATGGTCGTACTCAGTTTTAGTCCCTCGTAATAAAATTCCCTCCACACTATTTTTTAAAAGAAACCTTATCAAACCAAACAATTTTTTTAACAAAACTAATCGAACCGAATGACTTTTTTAACATTAACTAATTGACCCGAACTACTTTTTTAACAAAAAGACTAATCGAACCGAACTTCTTTTTGTAACCAAACTAATTGAACCGAATTACTTTAAAAAAAATTAATCGAACCAAACTACTTTTTTCAACAAAACTAATCGAACCGAATGTCTTTTTCAACAAAAACTAATCGAAGCGAACTATTTTTTAACAAAACTAATCGAATGAAGCTACTTTTATAAAAAAAAACAAATCAAACGGAACTACTTTTTTTAACCATTAATCAAACCAAACTATTTTTTTTAACAAAACTACTTGAACCAAACTACTTTTTTTAACAAACCTAATGGAACCGAAGTACTTGAAAAAATTGATCGAACCGAACTGCTTTTTTTAGCTATACTAATCGAACCAAACTATATTTTTAACAAAACTAATTGAACCAAACTAATTTTTATTTTACATAACTAATCGAACCAAACTATCTTTTTTAACAAAACTAACCGAACCAAACTAGCTTTTTAACAAAACTTGTTGGACAAAACTACTTTTTGTTCGACTAAATTTTTTTAAGTACTTCGGTTCAATTGGTTTTGTTAAAAAAAGGAGTTCTATTCAATTAGATTTGTTAAAAAAGTAGTTTTGTTCGATTAGTTTTGTTTAAAAAAGTAGTTTATTTCTATTAGTTTTGTTAAAAAAAGGTAGGTTGGCTTGATTAGTTTAGTTAAAAAAAATAGTTCAGTTCGATTAGTTTGGTTAAAATAAAAAAAAATTAGTTTAGTTCAATTAGTATTTGTTAAAAAAGTAGTTCGGTTCGATTAGTTTTGTTATAAATAGTTCGGTTCGATTAGTTTTTGTTGAAAAAGTCTTTCGGTTCGATTAGTTTTGTTAAAAATAGTTCGTTTCAATCAAGTTTTTTTGTTTGATTGATTTACCGGGAATACTTACTTTTTGTTCTTGTCTAGAAATTATGTCTCTCGTTCCTAAATATTACCTTTCCGGTGCCAAAAACATAATAAGAAAAGGCTACAGGAAGGTTTGCTTCCGAAAAAGAAGTTAGAAGGTATGGACTATAAACTATAAAAACTTGATTGAGAGCTTTGCTTCCCAAAACGTTAGGAGAGTCTCAAGGTTTGCTTAAGTTCGATCATTTTGATACACAACTTGTCTTTTGTTTTATTTACAACAGTTGTATTCGTATTATGGTTTTTTGATATATAATTAACGAGTTTATATTATAAAGATGCCCAAAATTTATCTCGCACGAGGCATAAAATTGTTTTTATCCATCTCGGGGACGGCCCTGTAATTAATATCATATAAACATATCGTTAATACATAAGTACTGTTTCATTATGAGATGCGTATTTATGATATTATACCGATTATTAACAAAAATTTTATAGATAGTGTCAACGTCATTGTTCACCTACAAACAACTTTATATTAGCCTTTTTATACCCGCGTCACAATCTAAGTTATATAAGGGCACCCGGGGTGGTTCATTTCTCATCACACACCACCACCAATGGTGGTGTGCCACATCACCAACCTCAAATCTATCACATATGATGGATTTTACAAGGGGTGGTGTGTGGTGTGGTATGGTGTGATGGTTTTTGTTTTTTGCTCTCCCACGGTACAATTTTTTGGAAACCACCCCTCTTCAAGCGTGATGGCCATCACGCAACCCACCCTCCTCAAGCGTGACAAAGGAGCGGCGACGGTGTGCTAAGAGCCACCACGCGTGATGGCTTCCTCACCACGCGGTGCCCCGTCCCCCTAACATATAACGTTTGATGATAGAATTAATATATGGCAATAAAATATGAATAACTGAACATAAATTTTAACTTTTGATTATTTTTCACTTGTGACGCGAAGATATAATACGTGTAACTTTCCAAGGTTACACACATTATTATACTATCACCTTTAATATTATATTGGCAATTAACAAATTAAGACATGAATCCAAATAGGTGTCTATCTCCAAACTATTGCTTCCAGATTGAAACTCTCATTAATCACTGTTATTCATATCTGCATTAAAATGTAGTTTAGGTATAAAGAAACCATACCCTATTTCAATTGTACTGAAGTTATTTAAAAACAAATCACACTTATATCTTTTATAGCATAGAAAAGCGCAACTTCATTGTTATGCATCTACATTTACTTGTGTATTAGACTTTAATTCTATCAAATGCAGAAGATACCGATCGAGTCCAATGTTGACTATCTATGCTAAAATGCAAGTCTTCGATCTATATATCTCATATTTAAAAGGAATTTCTCTTTTTCTTCTAGCTATTTTTTAAATGTCGAAATTTTATCTATGCTAAAATGCATTTATTCTAGACAACTAGTTGCATAACTTATTGTTTAAGTAGAGAATAAATATATAATCGACTCAAAACAATGTAAGAAACTTTAAGTATGAGTTTATTTGAATTTAACATTGTCGATGTTATGCACCGGAACCGAAAGTACTATAAAGATACAACAATGTATGGTTTTGCATGTTTAAATTATGATGCTAAATAAATAAGCAAACAATAGAAGACAAACGTAAAATATCTGCTGGAACGGTCCACTTGCTACAGTTGCAAGTGGACCGTCCACTTCATTGTAAATTGTTTGGATGTTTCTATGAAATATAAAAGGAAAACTGATATAATGGTTTTCATCAGTTGCAAGTAGGTGAAGCTATATTTATAGAGTTAAGATTTTCGTGTCATAAACCTAGACATAAATTAAAGAAACCAATGAAATAACAAAAGGCGTGTCCGCGTCCCCGTGATTCACCTCAAAGATATCAAAACTATTGAAGAAACGTGGATTTACTCACTGGTAGCAGATCTACTTTCCTCGGGTTTTGATTGTACTATTTCACCGATGGTTCTTCTGGATTTGTGTTCTTCCACCTACAAAATGAACAGCGCCGTTACTTACCCCTCAGAAAGGGACAGAGGGGTCCTCTTTGGGGTAACCCTCCGGCGTGAGAATAAGTATATGTAGGAGAAGATAGTAATGTGAGAGTAAGGGAATTTGGAGAGTATTGCTTAATAGCTGAATACTGTATGTTACTCTGTATGATTATGTGATTGAATATGCTTCAATGTGAATCAATGTGTCTGTAACTGTGTACGTTATGATGTATTTATAGTGCTAGGGTTTCCACTGATTGAGCTGAGACCAAATTAGGGTTTTGTTGGCCTCCTCCAATCGATTTGCGCCACGTGTCCCTGGAGACACCTGGTGCTTTTTCATTGGTTATGATCACGTGGTAACCCATGAGTCATGCTGAGCTGTCCACCTTTCATTTAGCAGTTGTCAACATCAGCACATCCTTATTCCTTAAAAAGATGCCTTCTGGAAGGTTGTCTGACGTGCACAATCAAGGTTGCCCTAATCCTGATTTGGATAAGGACGAGGTTGATTATGTGCATGTGTGATATGCGCCCATCCTGAGGATGCGCGAGGTCTTCTCTTTATTCTCACGCGCAGATATTTCATGCGCAGATGTGGTACGCACAAGCATGTAATACGCGTCACGCGCGGATGCCCCATGCGCAACTGTGATATGGGTGGGCATGTATGATGCGCGAGCATGTGATATGCGCCGCGCGCGGATGCGCCACGCACGATGTGATATGCATAAGCATATTTGATGCGTGAGCATGTGATACGCGCGAGCATATGTGACGCATGAGCATATGAGATGCGTGAGCATATGTGATGCTTGAGCATATGCGATATGCGCTGTGCGCATAAGTTTTGGCTTTGTACCTTGATAATATCTTTGACTTCTAATGTCTTGTATATATCTTGTGGGTTGACCCGCCCCGCTCGGTGTTGAGGCGGGTACATACCTCTTCAACTATAAAAGCAAAATAAAGAAGAGTTAATAGCCATTTTCGTCACTGTAGTTTGCTACTTTCGTCACATCAGTCCAAAATTTACAATTTTGTCAATTTAGTCCTCATAGTTTTAAATATTAGCCAATTACGTCCCATCCGTCTAACGGCATCCAGCTATGCCGTTAGTTTAAGGGTATTTTTGTCTTTCTCCCTTTTATTTTGAGTTAATGGTCATTTTCGTCCCTGTGGTTTGATACTTTTGCCACTTAAGTCCAAAGTTTAAATTTTGTCAATTAAATGTTTGGTTCAGTTTTTTTTGTCTAAAACCCTGAAGAGCATAATCCAAGCCCAAAAACCATCGAGCAACCTCCAATACAGGTATGCATTTACTCTGTTGGCAACAGTAATCGTACCTCCCTCGTATTTAGTTTCCAGACATTTCCTAAACTCTCCCCTATGGTGGAATTCAATGGTAAAGTGGCCAAGATAATTCCCTGAATCCAAGTTGTATAGAAAAAGGTAAGAAGCATTTTTTTGATTAATGTATAATAGTTGATTTCGACCAAGATATTCGTTACGATATGTTAGTCTCTAAACCCTAACTATTATGCATTTATCAAAGAAATGATTTTTAGTTTTTTCTGTACAATTCAGTTTCAGGGAATTGCTTTGACCACTTTACCATTGAATTCTATCATGGGGGAGAGTTTATGAACCGTCTGGAAACTAAATACGAGAGAATGGGGCATGATTATTGTATTTGACAGAGTAAATGCAGACATGTTTAAGTTTATGCTCGATTGTTTTGGGCTTGGATTATGCTCTTAAGGGTTATAAATAAAAAAATTTAAAAAAAATAATTAAATTGAACATTAAATTGACAAATTTTCAAACTTTAGACTGGAGTGGCAAAAGTATTAAACCATAGGGACAAAAATGAACATTAACTCAAAATAAAAGGGAGAAAGACAAAAATACCCTTAAACTAACGGCATCGCTGGATGACGTTAGACGGATGGGACGTAATTGGCTAAGATTTAAATTTATGAGGACTAAATTGACAAAATTTCAAACTTTGGACTGAAGTGGCGAAAATAGCAAACCATAGGGACGAAAATAGCCATTAACTCAATAAAGAAAGACAATTTAGTATCTGACACCATCTGCTCAAATCATAAACACCCCGCTCACTCACTCAAATCTATCACCTTCTTCCCATGGCTCATCTTTCTTCTTTAAACTTATTCCACGTCATCATCGTTTTCACCAACCTCTGGCTCCATACCCACTCCATCACACACTGGGAAGACATACAAGCTCTTAAACAGTTCATTAACGGCGTTAACTCCAACTCAGTGAGTCCTGGCTCGTGTTTATCCTCATGGGACTTCACCCTTGACCCATGTGATTCTCTATCCGGTGAAAAATTCACGTGCGGTATCCGATGCGACGTCGTTTTATCCGGTGTCAGCAGAATTACCGAATTAACCCTGGACCGGGCTGGTTACTCCGGTTCACTCACTTCCTCTTCCTGGAATTTGCCTTACCTTCAAACATTAGATCTCACAAACAACTACTTCACCGGTTCGATTCCCGGTTCGTTTTCAAAACTAACTCGTTTGCAACGACTCAGTCTCTCATCCAACTCGCTCAACGGGTCAATCCCTGACCCGGCTGGGTCACTGCCCGGTTCACTCGAAGAGCTGCTTCTCGACAATAATAACTTAACCGGTCCGATTCCGGAAACTCTCAACGGTCTAAAAAATTTAAAACGGCTCGAGCTCCAAAACAACCGACTCAGTGGCGAGTTCCCAGAACTGAGTCAACTCAGTAGCCTTTACTTTCTTGACGTCAGCAACAACGTCATCTCCGGCGACATTCCGGCGACTTTTCCGGCCAGTTTAATCGAACTTGCAATGAGAAACAACTCACTGCAAGGGAATATTCCGGAGAATCTAGTAAACAGTTCCGTTTATCTCCAAGTGTTAGACCTGAGCTACAACAATCTCACCGGAACCCTCCCGCCGGAGCTTTTTACACACCGGTCGTTGCAACAGCTAACCCTAGCGTACAACCAGTTCCAATGGGTTCAAACTCCGGCGAACTGGGGTCGGAACAGTGAGTTAATAGCTGTTGATTTGAGTAACAATGATATCCATGGGTTCTTACCCGAGTTCATGGGTTGGATGCCGGGTCTATCGGCTTTATCTATGGAGAATAATAAGTTTTCCGGCGTGATTCCGACGCAGTACGCGTTGAAGGTGGTGGCGGACGGTGTGGGTGACGTGGCGGCGTTTGAGAGGCTGCTGTTGGGTGGGAATTACTTGTTTGGGTTGATACCGGGTCCGTTTTTGCAGTTGAAGTCCGGGTCGGGTGTTACGATGGAGTTAGGGAAGAATTGTTTGTATGAGTGTCCGGCGAGTTTTTACTTCTGTGGAGGAGGAGTGCAGAGGAGTCTGGTGGAGTGTAAGGCTTTCGCTCCCGTGATTCCGTGAGATATGTTGGTCACGGGTTGTCTTTGTTTTTTTTCTTTTTTGTGTGTGTGTATGTTTGGTATATAATTTGAATTTTGTTTATATTTTCCTAGTAAAAGAATTATAGTTAGTAGGATATAATGTCTAACGTGTATACATGAGAGATATTGAGTCATCTGAATGGTCTCGGCTTAGTTATAACAAACGCGCTTTAGACGTGGTGACTATGAATGAGCGAAATCCACGTTTAAGTGTGCTTTGATGTGAGTAATCATGGAATCATAACCTCGTTAGAAGTTTTCACTCAGCTGGGATTGAAATTGGCTAAAAGTCCGACCATGACGGGTTTACCTGAAACCTGATACATATGTGACCGGTATACCTTGGAATCTACAGGTATGGGATTATAATTTAATTTTTTTCTGTGAGTATGAACCAAATATGGGATTAGATGATAGACGACCCGATAACCCGAAATATATACCCCAAAAAATTCTAATTTTGAATTTTTATTTCACTCTTGACCCTTGTGTATTAATGCGTCATTTTAGTATGTTCATAATATAAAAAATAAAAATATATAATTTATGGAATATGTAGTTGTTATTATATATATATATATATATATATATATATATATAGGGGTGGGTTAAAATAAAAATAGATAGTTTTATAGGAAGAGTAAGAATAAATCTAGACCATTGGATCTATGATCTAGTGGTTGAGATTAATAGTTTCTAAAATAACAAATAGTTTCCTATGATCAAGGATTTAGGTTACATATTTCCTTAAATAGGCTCTGATAGTTTCCTAACTCTTATTGTTAAGCTCTTCTTACTCTTCCTACAAAACTATACATTTTTATTTTAACCCTTTTCTATATATATATATATATATATATTTGATATGTTGTGAAATTTATATAATTATATAAAAATTATAATGATATTATTAATGTAACGCTTATATGTGTATAGTGTATCATATTTTAATTTGTATGAATAAAAGTTATAAAAGAATTACAATGGTAAAAAAAATGTACTTAAAAATCTCAACGAGTATTTTTATAACAAATTAACAGGGGTATACCGGATACCCGATGGGTAATTACGAAACAAACACCCAACAGGTAATAGACCGGGTATGAGACACGGTTTGATAAACAAGTATGAGACTGGGATTACCAATATCCGGCCTGAACCCGACCCATTGTCATCGTTACACTCAGGCCACAAAAACAATTCGTAAACTTCTAATGGGCAAGCAAATAATACGGTTGGTATGAGAGGTTGGATATTGCATGTACTTGCATAGTTGCATGTTTGTTACGAAACCAATTTAAAGTGAAGAACAACTATGTTTGAGTAGAGAATTGTTAGAAACATGTAAGAGTAAGGTCATGATTATAGTAAACAATAAAGGTAACTTTTTTGAACTAGGTGAATGGTTGGCCAAACCTAATGAAAGAGTTTGATAAAGTTGTGTTTATCAACAACCAAGTGATCATTCCTTCGATCTAAACAAATATTCTAAAAACGGAAATAACCAGGGGAAGTTGGCTCAAGGAATTCTTAAAAAAAAATAGTAATGTGTTTTAAGGAACGTACTGAAACTCGATAAAAGGGTGAAAGAACTGAAATATGATAAAAGAAATGGCATTCGTGCTTTGGTAGTTAAAAGAACTGAAATTATGTTTTGTTTGTAAACTTGTTAATTTATTTTATAAGTTAGAATGCAGTGACGGTGGCGGTATTAGCAATTGCAGTAGGGTGGTTACGGTGAGACGAAATTTTGGACTGTGAAGGGTAGTGACGGTACTTGTTAATTTATTTGTTATCATTAATATTATTTGACAATGAATATGTGTTTTCTTAACGGCTAACGAATCCTTTAACTAAGCTACTAACTAAATTCATCATATCAGGATACACTCACCTTTCGATTTAGGGAAAACCCTCACATAAGGCCAACGAATGTGAACGTTCGACCGAAGGCACGGCAGTGTGGTGAGATAAAACTCGTTCAGTTTGAGATCCAACTAGTGAACGTCATCTACTCACTTAGTCTCCCATCATCATCAGGTGTCGCCAAAACTATATGACGGGGGGCACGAATCGAACCAATGTCACATAGAACACCAAATCTCTGATTAGTTACCATTCCACCACCAGCTCATTATATGACAATCTTAAGTGTTTATAACTTTATTTTAGTAAGAACTCTTTTTAAGCGATAATGTCGACTGAAATCAATAAAATAAAACGTAACACTTACGTGAATTAAAGTAACAACTAACATGATCATATAAACGTTGTTGAATGAATATGATGCCAAACCAACGGAACCAATCAAACGGCTAGATAACTTGAAGATTAAACCAAAAACTTCAAAAACCGGTAAGGGGTTTCAATCTTTAAAATAATCATCCATCATTACCCACTTAAAACAACATTTCTAAACTAACAAATTAACGCTTAAAGAAAGATAAACATAAAGAAAATCCTTGAATTTCAAACTTCAGATAGATCTTATTCAAAATCCATGCTAAACTTGTATTCCCATGCGAACTACTCAGTCCTCATCTAACGTAATCGGATCTAGTGGGTCAGGTTCTACAAGTTAGTCATCAGGTAATGGATCGTTGTCTCATGGGACTCCGACATTAGAATAAATTAACAAAAGAAAACACACAAAAAAAATATATAAAATTAAACCTCAGTATTCATCAAAATTATACAAGAAATCATCAAAGTTGAAATAATTAAAAGAGTTAAGTGTCATTTTAGTTACTGTGGTTTGACCAACTACGCAACTTTTGTACGTATTCTTTATTTTGTGCAAATTGCTACCTCAATTTTAAAAAACTTGCATTTTTAGTACCTTTTTTTCTAACCCCGCCTATTTTTTCCGTTAAGTTATGGATAATTTGATAACTTCGTTATTTTCTTTGTTTTTTTCTTCATTTTTAACGCTTATATCTTGTAAACCCTAAATCCCCAAATCATAACATCAAAATCCAAATCCTAAATCCCCAGATATCGTAAAAATTCAAACCTTACGATGATATGGAGAAAGGGTTTGGGGATTTAGGATTTGAATTTTGATGTTAAGATTTGTGGATTTCGTGTTTACAAGATATAAGTGTTTAGAAGAAAAGAAAATAACAAAGTTACCAAATTATCCCTAACTTAACGGAAAAATTAAACGGGTTAGAAAAAGTACTAAAAATGTAAGTTTTTTGAAACTGATGTAGCCATTTGTACAAAATAAAGAATAGGTACTAAAGTTGCGTAGTTGGCCAAACTGCACGTACTAAAATGACACTTGACTCTAATTAAAATTAAACAAGACTAAACAAGGAATAGTTAAAATTAAACGAAAAATAATCACATATGATTGAATGGCCATAACAACAAAGGGAGGAGCATAAGCGACTCGATGCAATGGTGTGGAGGACTAATAGGCAAAACTAGTGGCCAACGACTGTCATTAGCAAGCGGTGATATGAAAAGGATTGTGAGGGAAAGCTGGTGGCCAACGACTGTCGTCAGCAACAGTAGCGAAGCTTGGACACGAATGTCTGTTGGGGGGGGGGGGGAGGGCTCAAAATGTATTATAAAAATCATAAACGCGGGGGGGGGGGGGGGGGGAGGCTCAAACTTTTGACCGGAAACAGGTAAAATTACACTACGTATAAAAATTTCCAGGCGAAAAAACAACTAAATTTACACT